>NC_056728.1:72481347-72781347 GCF_019279795.1 Protopterus annectens
AACTCTAATTTGATATATGTGTTCCCTAATTCTGTTTTTTAATTTTCTATCGTTTTTTTCCAATATAAAATGCAGTGCATGCTGTGCAAACAGCTAAATACACTAAATGTTCTGTATCACAAGTTGCACTGATATTAAACGTGAAGTATTAGGGTGCACAAACATATTGGTGTTAGAAATGTATGGACAGAAAGTACATTTCTTACACGGTTCAGTTCCAAAAAAATTACAATTTATGTCATTTTGTGTATTATTTGGAAAACATAACAATCTGTGCAGTTTTTCTTGTTCTTATATACAAACTGTGGTTGTTCACCTACCAATTCCTTGATTTTGGGTTTAACTGTTAAAACATCCCAATGTTTATAAATAATATTTTTAATTGATTTTATGCCTTGAGTATAAAATAAATTGCTTTCTGCTGTCTTTTAGTATTATTTTCTTCTATTTCTATTTCCTTGTAAATATTCTTACCCCTTGCAGAAAATATGGGGCATGACTTATTGTCCCTAATATGTTGTGTATTTGAAAAGCCTTTTTCTATTTCTACTGGTCTATAATTTCATGCTAATAGTCTCCCATTTAACTCATTTAACTCTGCTTCATATTTACTTGGTAAAGGATTTAGTCTTGACACTCTTATAGCCTGTCCTTTAATAATATTTGAAAAAATGTGACGAGAATGCATGCTGTCCCTATGTAATAAAGTATTTTATGGCATGGTTTTCTGTGTACTCCCGTATTTAATTTTCCATTATCTAAGCGACGAATTGATACATCCAAAAAAGCTATATCATCCCTGGAACTGGTGATGGTGAATTTCAAATAGGAAGTCAATGAATAAATTTTTATATAAAACTGATGTAGCTCTTCCATGGTACCAGTCCACAAAAAGAACAAATCATCAACGAAACGTCTATAAAAATGAACAAACGTCTGATATAATTCAAAATGGAAGAGTTTCTCTTCTTCCCATAAAGCCATTACCAGGTTGGAGTAGCTATTGGCACACGAGGTGCCCATAGCTATGCCATCCTTCTGTAAATATAATTGCTGATTAAACAAAAAAAAATATTCTCCAAGACCAGTTCCAGTAATAGACAAATATAATCTATATATTTCACTGACATATCTGAATGTCTAATTAGATATACCTTGATGTTTTCTATTTCATTCGGAATATTAGTGAATAATGATCTAACATCCATGATTACCATTATAAATGCAAGGTCATCAGGTAATAATTCAGTTCCTTCATTCAGATCTAACAAGAACTGTTTTGAATCCCATAAAATAAACCTGCTTGAATCTACAATTGGTCTCAAGGTTTTTTCAATTAATATTGAAAGGGTTTCAGTAACCCACCCACAACTTGAAACAATCGGTCTCATGGGTTGGTTATTTAAGTCCTTATGTACCTTGGGTAATCCTTGGATTGTTGGTATAGTTGGACTCTCAACAAAAAGAAAATTATACATATCTGAATCAGTTACGTCTAATTTATGTAACTCATCAAGTGTGTTATACACATTTGTCACATATTGTTGAGCACTTAAGACTGGGACAGGTTTATAAAAGTTAGTGTCATTTAACATTTCAGACATTTTCCGATCATATAATATCTTGTCCAAAATTACTATAGGGCCACCTTTATATGGGGGTTGTTCCCTCTCCCCATTACTATTCACCTTAGTTATGGAACTTTTTCCAAATTATATAAGAGTAAATCCAGAAATTAAAGGAGTACAACTGGGGCATAACCTAAACTCAAAAAAACTTTTATTTGCAGATGATATTCTGTTAACATTAATAGGTTAAAATAACACCCTTAATTCCCTTTTTAAAGCTATTAAAAAATTCCAGTCTAAATCGGGTCTTACATTTAATGAAGATAAAACAAAAATCTTATGTATAAATTATAACTCTATTAACATACCACAACAATATTCTAAATATTTAGTTAGTGATGACAAAATAAAATGCTTAGGAAAATTTTTAGCCAAAAACATTAAAGATATAATTAATATAAGTTACTGTAAAACTTTAAAAAACATTAAAAAATTATTAATAATTTATTTTTTTTTACATTAGAACGATTTTCAGTCATTAAAATGGTAATATTGCCTAAAATATTATGCATAATTCAATCTGTAGCACTTCCCATTCCTAAGCAGCATATAAGAGATTTTTATACCTGAATACTTACATTTCTATGGTATCCTAACAGACCTAGATTAGCACTAATTCATCATTAATGCAGTTGGTCCAATGGAGGAATGGGTTTACCAGATTTAGAATCATATTCCACATCAGCTACTATAATAACTGTCATTTTGTGGGCTGATGAAAACTATTCTGCCAAGTGGAAAGATATACAAGAATATATCATTATGAAAAATGGTCAATTAAACTACAATTCTTATAATAGAATAACTAATAATACTTTTTTCTGGTTATTAAAAGAGTATATACTAGGATATCAAAACACAGCAATAAATTTAACCTATATTACAATAATAATTGCCAACTTCAAAAATGTAGTATATAGGGAACCTGAATACAAGGCCTGGATCTTCTTAATCTTTCCTATTGCATTCAAACAAAATAATATTATTACATTTAACACAATTACAATGGATAAATTTAAGGAAAAACAATGAATATATTGGTTTCAATTAATGGAGAAAGAAAAAATGCATTCACTTGATTATATATTAAGTAAATTTAACTTAAATAATGAAATGTGGATAGATATGTTATAGAAAGAAGATTATACTTGATGCAAGTTTCAGTCAAAAAGGAGATCCCAAAATCTATAGATTTTCTGATACTATCAATCCATCAAATCCTCCTGAGAAGGATTGTTTATCTAGAATCTATAAAATTAATGTGGATAGATATGTTATAGAAAGAAGATTATCCTTGATGCAAGTTTCAGTCAAAAAGGAGATCCCAAAATCTATAGATTTTCTGATACTATCAATCCATCAAATCCTCCTGAGAAGGATTGTTTATCTAGAATCTATAAAATTATTAAAATTAAATCAGATGTTTGTAAAGATAACTATTGGGATTATTTTATAACTATAAATAATCATTTCCCAAGTGAAACTGACTGACACTTACATCTTCTTTTCAAACCACAAGGTCACTAAGATGGAAGTTATTTTCATGGAAATTAATGCATAAAGCTTTTATTATACTGTACAAAATAGAGCTGATGTCTGGGAAAAAGGTTGGCTGTTGGAGATGTGGTTTGGATGCTAGAGCTAATTGGCAACATATGATATGCGACTGCAGTATAATTAAACCCTTCTAGAATAATGTTAATTCTTTCTTACAGGCTGCTTTTAATGATAATGTGTGTTTAAATAATTCATTAATTTTGTTTAATACACCAATTCCTTTATGTGTTAAGAAAATTGATTATTCCCTTCTTTGGTCCCTTCTAACAATTGCAAGAAAAGTGATAACAAGAAACATTACAAATGAGACTTGTCATCTGGAAATCCTAACAATCAAAGAAAGAACCAAATAAAAAAATGAAACACCAAAAGCTGGATGAGTTGAAAACAATTGACCAGAGACCATGCAGGTGTGTAAAATCCAAGATGCTTATTCGTACTGCCTTCCTCGTACTTCGGCTAGGTGCCTTCAAGGAAATGACTATTTCACCAACACAAACATCTCATATAACAAGGACAATTACCTTCAATTAATTAATCCATAAACAATGAAAAATATTTAACCCTTTCCAATCATTAAAACAGTGCAATTCCTAGGAGATGCGTGATACTTTGGCTTCCTCTGCTGAAACACTTTCCAGCAGCAAGAAGAGTGCATCCTTTGAGGAACTGAATCAAATGGAGGCAGACTTGTAAAAACAGTCCTTGATAGTTCAAGGAAGGGGTCGGCGATGGCAGAATGGGAATGCCAACAACAGGGGTGGAAACAAGAGAAAAAGAAATTGAGGAATTCAACTCTGTTCAAGTTCGTGAAGGCTTGAACTTTGCAGACTGTGGTCTGTCGCCTTTATTTAGGTATGTGCATCAATGACTCACCCAGGACAGTGGGACTAGTTTGAAAATAGTTTATCTGATCTAAAAGTGGACAAAGACATTGAATCTTTGATGACAAAAGGTACAAAATGTGTTTTTACACATTTCCTCAGTTTGGCCAACCTTCTATTGGAGGTTGGTCGTTTTTGTAGGAAATTACATTTAAAAGTATACTTTAGCAGATGTGTTCCTAAGTCACTTTTTTCTAGTGGGGAAATTGATGCTATTGGTTTAAGTAGCACTTCAGATGATTCTGTATTAAACATGTCTTTACATGAAGATGAGCTATTTGATATTTATAGAGTATCATCTGAGGAGGATTTAGGAAACACTGAAGATGCAGAGGTTTGCTTTTGTACAGGATATGGCAAATTACTTGTACCACACGTTCCTTATACCAGCACTTTTATGGCACCAAAATTATGTTCAGCTATTTGTCAATTTGAGAATGTTGAGTCAGATTATGAAAAATTGAAAAAGAGGCGTAGAATGTATAATTTGAATAAGAATGAATGGTCAACCTTGCAAAATCTATGTAAAATAAATTACAAATATGTTTTTACACAAGTTGACAAGGGGGGCAATTGGGTGGTTCTTTCTAGAACAGTCTATAAGAATATGGCAGAGGACTTGTTGAAGGATACATCTGTATATTTTAAGCTTACAAAAATCCTGTTACTGATTTCAATGCTGCTCTGTTAGATGTGCTTGAGAGAGGTGAGAGGTTGGGCTTTTTCTCCCCCGTGGATATGAAGTAATTGCATGTTAGCAGTCCCAGGGATATAATTTTTGTCATTATCCCTAAAATCCACAAATGTGTGAACAACCCACCAGGCAGGGTGATAGTTTCAGATAGGGGATCTTACTTGCAGAATGTTGGATGTTGGCATTTTTCTAAATTGCCAGTTAAAGATGTATTTACCTAGAATTATGTCATACATAAAGAATGGTAAAGATTTCTCTGACCTGGTGGGGGGGGGGAGTGCTGAAGTGGGATTTGGATTTCTATTGAGCCACTGTAGATGTCAAAGCCCTTTATACTAGTATCAAAAACACCTGGGGTTTGGAAGCAGTGGGGAAAATAATGGGGGAGGGACCATGCACAACCTAGTTGTTACAGCTTTTGGAATTCTCTTTAGCACACAATTGTCTTAAATTTGAAAACCAGTATTTTTTAAAGAAAGAAGAGACTGCAGTGGAGGCATCATTTGCTCCTGCATATGCTATTATTTTCATGAAGCATTTTGAGAACTTGTTTATTTATAATACAGAATTTTATTCAAAATATGTGGTTATTTTCAAGAGGTTTATTGATTTGATTTTCATTTGTAAGGGTGATATGGTTAATTTTTATAAATTTATGGAGAATCTCAACAAGAACAGTTTTGGTTTGCAGTTTACCCATAAAATTGACTCAGAGAAGATGCAATTTTTGGATTGAGAATTTTTTATATCCAAAAATCAGACAGTACCTTTTAGGCCTTATAGTAAGGAAACAGCTGCCAATAATTATTTGGCATACGATAGTATGCATCCCCTGCATTTGATGGCTTCACTGCCATATGGGGAATACAAACATATTAGTATTAACACTTTTGATAAATCTACTTTAGATCAGGAATTTTTGAAAGTCAGACACACGCTTTTAAGCAGGGGATATCCTGCTGTTACTTTGGACAAAGCTGAATCTAGAGCTGGGGGACGTGGGAAAATTTCACATATCTATTGTAATGGCACGCAGAGTGTAAGTGATGGAGTGACACATGACACTGAGTATACAGATAGGTTATTCTTTGTTTCCGAATATTACCCTCTTTCAGATCTTTCAGATATGTTGACGGGTGTGATTCATAGATTTTGGCCATTAGTGTGTGATGACCCTTCATTAAGAGGAGTGTTTTCAAGAAGAACATTTTCCTATAGTAGTTTTTGAACCTTAAGGAATTGTTAAAAAATTGAATATATATATATATATATATATATATATATATATATATATATATATATATATATATATATATTAAAAGTACCTAATAAAACACTCCAATTTCTCTAATTTTTCTGCAAAATCTGTAATTTGTAGGGGAAAATGAAAATGATAAATTAAACAAATAAAACTAAAAATTGTACCTGAATGTTGTGTTTTATGTCTAAGTGTGTTACATCTGATATAACTAGTATGTAGTATAATTGCTAGTTTAAAAGGACCCAGTGTTTCTTCTCACATAGATGGCTCCTCATACACAGTGTAAAAGATAAATCATCCCTTCAGTATCACAAATGATTAATTCACAAGTCTAATAAACTTTAGCTATTTTACTAGAAGTAAAGTAACCAGTTTTCATAACAATGGGGCAACATACACATATTACACAAGGTGAAAGTAGAAGCTCGTGCTATGCTTAATCCCAGCAACAGTCAAAATATAGAATCCACAGTAAACAGAAAAAACGTTGCTGGAAACTGCTGATTTGAAAACTGGAGTTTAATAACAACACAACACAATACAGCTCGTAGTTACGCTTTGGTCAAAACCCTTCTTCAGACTAAGAACATACAAACACAAACATATTTAAAACACTCCTCAACCAATCAAAATTCAATAAAAGCCGCCTTTTAAGGGCTGGCTTTAGGGGCACTACTTCATTTAATCCTGGGAACCTGTGTGCAGATAGCTTTAGGATCCATTTAGACTCCACCCATTCAGTGGTTTGCTGCAAGTTGCTCTCCCTTTATAAGCCTTGGATTAATGTGACTAGGCAGAATGACAGGAAAGATACATCTGCTGTATGTACACGAACAAGACAGAGGTTTATGTTAACCTATGGAAGTAATGTAAAGGGTGTTTGCGACATAATCAACCAGAACTGGAATATCATCACCAGTGATGATTGCCTGAGGGACATTGTAGGTAGTAACCCACAGTTTGGATATAGGAGGAACAGAAATTTAAAGGACATGCTGTGCAAAGAGAGGGTAGCCAACATCCCTAAAGCTCTGCCATTAACCATGGGTACGGTACCATGTGATCATTGCAAGGCTTGCGCCCATATTAACAGAGATGTGGTTTTTACTCATCCTGTAAGTGGGAGGAAATTCAGTTAAGGGAGAGCAACTTGCAGGACAACAGATGTTGTGTATTTGGCGAACTGTGACTCCTGTCCGAGTTATTATGTGGGCAAGACTAATAACATGCTCAAGGTCAGAATTTTACAACATATGTCATCAATTAGAAATTTGGATGAACGTAATGCCCTATATAGACATGTACAGAATCATTCTACACATCAGTTTAGTTTTAGGGTAATACAGAATGTAGTTCTGAACAGTAGAGGTGGTGACATCAAGCAAACCACTGAATGGGTGGAGTCTAAATGGATCCTAGAGCTATCTGCACACAGGTTCCCAGGATTAAATGAAGTAGTGCCCCTAAAGCCAGCCCTTAAAAAAGGCAGGCTTTTTATTGAATTTTGATTGGTTGAGGAGTGTTTTAAATATGTTTGTGTTTGTATGTTCTTAGTCTGAAGAAGGGTTTTGACCAAGCTAACTACGAGCTGTATTGTGTTGTGTTGTTATTAAACTCCAGTTTTCAAATCAGCAGTTTCCAGCAACGTTTTTTCTGTTTACTGTGGATTCTATATATTACACAAGGGAAATATCCATCTGGTTTGCTTCCCATAACATGTTCATAGGTTCATAGATGTGTACTAGGCTAATGGCCCTGGAACCTTTACAAGCCTAGTCCATAGAAGTCCCCTGGCATCGTGCCACCCAATGTTAGTTCCCAGTGCCTCTATCAAGTAGAGCCACTGGAGTGATTCCTGGGGTGAACTTTCTATTTCCCATCCACTCATCAAGATTTCTCTTAAAGAGGGACAGCGAGGTGCTCTGCTTGACATGTATGGGAAGTCTATTCCAGGGCATGGGCAGTCTCTGAGTGAGGAATCTGTCCCTCCAGCATGTTCTGTTGATTGTGGTAATGAGGTTGAGGTCTTTAGAACGTGTGGTGCAGAGGGATTGGGATTTCTTTAGATGTAGCATTTCTAACAGGGCTGGGTCAGACATGGCTTTGTAAGTCAAGCAAAGACTGCCTGTAAATAGGTGATATGAGACAGATAATAGCTGGAGTCTTTTGAGTCTATCCATGTAGGTCATATGTTTAATGCCTAGCATCCTCTTCGTGAGGTACTTCTGTGGCCTCTCCACCTGTTGTAGTAGGTGTCTAGTGAGGTACATGCCAAATTGAGAATTATACTCAATGATTGGTCTAATGAGGGAAGAGTATATATATATATATATATATATAGAGAGAGAGAGAGAGAGAGAGGAACAATGACCTCTTTCTTCCTGGATGCAAAACCATTAGTAAAAAGATGTGCCACAAAGAAGGACTTTCTGACCACAGTGGCAATGTGGTGGTCGAAGGAGAGTTTGCTGTCAACTTGCATCCCCAGATCTCTTATAATGCCTTCAGTGTTCAGTGGGCTCCCATCAATGTGGTAATTAGTGGGAACTGAACTTTTACCAAAGGGGATGATGACACATTTTTGGCATTAAGCTTAAGGCCATGGTTTTGGCACCAGTCATTGGTCTCAGTGAGACCTTTCTGTAGGTGTCTGCATCACTTGAGGAGTTAATAATGGCTCCCAGGTTGCAGTCATCTGCGAACTTGGTCAGTCAGAGTCCCTTTGTGTTGGCCTGCACTTCTGAGAAGTAGATGCCGAACAGGAGAGGTCCTACCACCCAACACTACAACCTCTGAGAGATGCACTTATCTAGCCAAACTGGAGGTAAAGCTCTCTCCAATCAAGACTAAACTTGACAGTCAAGAGGAAAAGGTAAACACTTTCACCACACCACACTCATCACATAGTCTCACTAAATCTACACCACCAAAATCCACACATAGATACACAAAAACATTCGCAGAGGCTGTCAATAATAATCTGCTCAAGCAAAAGAGACCTCCAAAGCAGAAATGCAGGCAACCTCCACCCCTCAACACAACCCAAATGACACATAGCCCGCAGACTCAGTGTGCCACTCAACCACAGCCAATAAGGCAAAACAACGTATGCAACACACTAGTCATAGGTGACTCTATAGTCCGGCACACTGATGTCCCACTCACCAGGCTAAACAAGGAGAAGGTTACTGTCAGCTTCCTGTCGGGTGCCAGGATCTGCCACATAACCCACACACTCAGGTCACTCCACAACAAGTACAAATATGACTTTGTCATTGCCCATATTGGTGTGAATGACCTGAGACATACCTCTCTGGACTACATGAAGAGACATGGAAGAGCTCTCCGATCTTGTAGCCCAGGCAGGTATGACCCTAGCCCTGAGTAGCATTCTGCCATCACCCAGAATGATGCCACAGTACAAGGACAAAATGATCAACTTCAACAATTGGCTAAGCTTCTGGTGCCATTCTAAAGGGATCCAGTATCTGTCTGCCTGGGATGACATGGTCGACAGACCATGATACTTTGCCAGAGATGGCCTGCACCTTTCACCCCAGGGATTCCGGATACTGGCTAAGGTTCTTGCCGCCCCTATAGTGCCTTTTTAGGCAAGGTTCAAATGACAAATTCACCACTGTAACAGGAACAGGCAAGCAAAAACTGAGGGTGATGCTACTCAATGCTAGACGTCTAAATCTCAAAATGCACTCACTCGAGGCACTCCTTAAAATGGAGAACATCAATATCTGTGCAGTGACTGAGACCTGGTTCAAGGCACCAGAGAGCACACCTGCACTTCCAGGCTATAACTCATACCATACTTTTCGGCCATGTAACCTGGATCGGAACACCAAAGGCAGAGGTGTGTCCATTATTCATTAAGGATATCCACACCTCCAGGCTAGTTGCTCAGCATAATGCAGCTGAGGTTATCCAAGTGCAACTAACTCTGGGAAAAACTGCAATCCAAATTGTAGCTTGCTACAGATCACCCACCATGCCCCAGGATTCCCACTCCTCTTTTCTTGATGTACTGGAAAATATTAGGGTTCAACCAAACACCCTAATAATGGGTGATTTCAACTACCCCACCATCAACTGGGAAAACTACTCATGTACCAACTTCTTCACTCAATGCTTTCTGGAATTCATAAACTCCAATGCCCTGGATCAACTTATCCACACCCCCACTAGGGGCAACAATATCCTAGATCTAGTCATTACCAACATGAGTGACCGGTGTTCCACACCTGAAATCAATGCCTCATTGGTCCGATCCAACCATAAGCTAATTACCCTAGATATCCACATCCTGCCCCCACCCCCCATTAAGGAAATCATGGTAAAAAATTTCTCCAAAGCCAACTTCATGCTTCTTAAGACAGAAGTGGTGAACTTCATGACACCCATGCAGTTGGACAATACAGTTACGACTACTGAATCTTTCACAATTGCACTTTACAAGCACTTACATGAATGCATGGATCATGCTATTCCAAACAGAACCAAAATGCTATCCTCCAAAAAAGAAAGCCAATCTGGTTGTCCCCTGCCATAAACAAACTGTACAACAGAAGGAAGAAACTGTTGCAAAAGAGAGTAAAATCCCACGAGTGGAGGAGCTCCCTGGTCAGCCTCAGTAAGAAGCTGCGATCCCTGATAAAATCCTCCAAAGCTAGTTACGAAAACAAAATCGCCACTGATTCTAAAGACAACCACAAAGCATTCTATAGCTATGTCAAGAATCTCAATGGCAACACTCAGATCTGCTCTGAGTTACAGCACAATGGCACTAAATATACAGACTCAACTGATATTGCCAAAATCCTGGCAGATAGGTTCAGTGCTAACTTTACCCCCCTCTCACCCCCTAAAGAGCCCATCTCTATACCGGAAGAATGCAAAGTTCCAGTAATCACGGCTGCACAGGTAAAAACCACACTCTCCAAAGCCAAGAACACAGCATCCATGGGACCAGACAACATCCCAGGCTGCTTTCTACATGAAGTACAGAACGAACTGGCACCCCACCTAAGTACCATGTTCAATCATAGCCTCACCTCAGGCTTTGTGCCTGCTGAATGGTGCATAGCAATGGTTATCCCACTTCACAAGGGGGAGCCACCACGGACCCCGGGAACTACCGCCCCATTAGTCTGACGAGCCTGGTCTGCAAGGCTATGGAAGTTATCATCATGGAACTTATAAACAAAGACATTGGTAATCTCCAAACTCTGGACCCCACCCAGTTCAGGTTTGTAAAAGGCAGACCATGTCTCCTAAACCTGATAGACTTCTTTGAAGCAGTCACCAAAGCCGTAGACAAGGGTAAGGTGGTTCACACAGCCTATCTAGATCTTGCCAAGGCTTTCGACACCATCTCCCACTCTGGAATTATAGATAAACTCACTAAACTAGGTATAAATCCCTATGTCACAAGATGGGTTGTCAACTGGCTCACTGACAGAACCCACACTGTGAAAGTAGCAGACTCCAAATTTGACTTCAGACCAGTGACAAGTGGAGTACCACAGGGTTCAGTCATGGGTCCTCTCCTGTTTGGTATCTACTTCTCTGAAGTACAGGCTAACACAGAAGGTCTTTGGCTAACAAAGTTCACAGGTGACTGCAAGCTAGGAGCCATAATCGAAACTCCTAACGATGTGGACATCCTACAAAAGGGCATCACTGAGACAGATGCCTGGTGTCAAAGCCATGGCCTCAAGCTCAATGCCAAAAAGTGCATTGTCATCCCCTTTTGGTAAAAACTCTGTACCCATGAGCTACAACATAGGCGGTAGTATACTTAACACCAAAAGTGTGATAAGAGACCTTGGGACACAGGTGGACAGTAATCTCTCCTTTGATAATCACATCACCACAGTAGTCAGGAAATCCTTCTAAATGGCACACCTCATCACAAAAGGTTTCTCATCCAGAAAAAAAAGAGGTCATTGTTCCTCTCTACTCATCACTCATTAGACCCATTATAGAGTACAATGCCCCTTTTGGTATGTACCTCACAAGACATCTACAACAACTGGAAAGGCCACAGAAATACCTCACAAAGAGGATTACTGGCCTCAAACAGATGCCCTACGCAGACCGTCTCAAATAACTCCAGCTTTACTTCATCGCATATCGCCTACTCAGAGGTGATCTCTGCCTAACATACAAAGTTATGTCAATCCCAGAGCTGTTGGACATGCTCCACTTAAAGAAATCCCAATCCCTCCAAGCTGCACGCTCTAGAGACCTAAACCTTGTCACCACAATAAACAGAACATGCCGGAGGGATAGATTCCTGTCCCAGAGACTTCCCATACTCTGGAATAACCTACCTATCTATATCAAACCAAGCTCCTCATTAGCACTCTTCAAGAAAAATCTTGATGATTGGATGGGAAATAGGAAATTCACCCCAGGGATCACCTCTGTGGCTCTGCTCGACAGTGGCACAAGAAAATAATTTTCTTGGGTGGCAAAAGCCAGGGTACCTTTTTGGCTGGGCTTGTATAGGCCCCAGGGCCAATAGCCTAGTATCTACCTATGAACCTATGAACCTATGACCCAGGACCGATACCTGTGGGATTCCACTCATGACTGGTTGGCAGTCTGATTTGGAGTCTATTACTTTCACATTGTGTGTTCTATCTGTGAGCCAATTTGCAACCCACCTAGTGATATAGGGGTTGATGCCTAGTTTCGTAAGTTTATCAATAATTCCTGAGAGAGAAATGGTATGAAAGGCCTTGGCCAGATCGAGGTAGGCTGTATGCACTGCCTTACCTTCATCCACAGCCCTGGTGACTGACTCAAAGAAGTCAACCATGTTGAACAGGCATGATCTCCCTTTCAGAAAGCCAAATTGCATGGGTTCTAGAGTTTGGAGATTTCCTATATCTTTTTTAATTAGGTCCATGATGATGCGCTCCATAGTTTTACATATCAGACTTGTCAGGCTAATGGGGCAATAATTTCCTGTTTGCTCCCTCTTTATGGAGAGGGATGACTGTAGCAGTGTGCCATTCAGTAGGGACAAAGCCTGAGGTGAGGCTGTGACTGAACAGGGCACACAGATGTGGTGCCAGTTTGCTTTGTAGTTCATGTAGAACACAGCCAGGGATATTATCTGGTACCATGGAAGTTGTATTCTTGGCCTTGGACAATGCAGTTTTAACCTGTGCTGCAGTAATGCTGGGTGCCTGGCATTCTTCTGGTATTGTGATTGGTCCTTTAGTGGGGGAGAGAGGGGTAAAGTTGGCACTGAATCTGTCAGTCAGTATGTTGGCAATATCTGTTGGCTCAGTATAGGATGTACCATTATGCAGTAACTCAGAGTAAATCTGGGTATTGCCATGAAGGTTCCTGATATAACTATAGAAGGCTTTGTGATTGTTTTTAGTGTCTGTCGCAATTCTGCCTTCATAGCTGGCTTTGGAGGATTTGATGAGGGATCTCAACTTTTTGTTGAGGTTAATAAGAGAGTTTTTCCAGTCTTGGGACTTCACCTTTTTCTGCAAAAGTTTCTTCCTTCTGTTGTAGAGTTTATTAAACAATTTATGATTGCTTATAAACTTCTTCATGTGCATTTTCAAAGCTCGAAAGATGCTGGGCAATAGTTTTGCCCTTTTTATATGTGTGTGTGTGTGTATATATCTATATCTATATATATATATATATATATATATATATATATATAATACATATATATATGTACATATGTATATTATATATATATATATATATATATATATATATATATATACATATATAATATACATATGTACATATGTATATTATATATGTATATATATATATATATATATATATATATATATATACATATATTATATATATATATATATATATATATATATATATATATATATATATATATATATATACACATTTATTTGTAACCATATTGTTAATGAAGCTCTGGAAGTTTGCACCATAACTTTCAATAGACAGAACCATAGATGGTACTAAAAAAGTATAAATGGCAAACCATTCAGCACAAACTATTTTTTATAGTGGTAGTATTCTTTATGTTCTGGGTTTTAAACTGTTTTTAAAAGCCACAGTAACTATTAAGTTTGTAATATTTTGCAAATAACTTACAGTGTGTCAGCAACCACTCATTTTATTCACATACTGTTAGTAGCACTTTGCTCATCCAGCTGACAGCTTTCATATGAGACTAAGCAGTTCTGTCTGTGATATTAAATTATTGAGAAATTTAGAAAAAATTATGTTTATGACAATATAAATATTAATTGTTGCTTGCGTAATATTTATCTCTCTTCGTGCACTAGACAGAAGTCAAACATCAACACAGTTGTGTTTGCCATTGTGTAAGATTTAAGATGGAATATTTTAATACTTTGCATGTAGCATGGTTTTGAAATTATTAATGCAAATATGAACAAGCAATAATATTTGATGCCTTGAGGCATCAGTAGGATGTAACTGCAGAAACACCTACAGGCATCATGTCGCTGTAATGAGTTAAAAAAAAACATCCGTTCTTAAAACTGGCCAAAATCTGTGAATAACTGATATAATCTTGTGTATACTATTACCAAATGTAGTAATAAAGCAAAATCCTCACATTGTACAACAAAATCAGAATTACTACAAATGTGTTTGGTTCTTGAAAATTAAGAGAAAGGGATATTATTATTTTTTTTAAACTTTCTTTTTATTAATTTTCATAAATCATGCACTTCTTACATCATGCAGATAATTATACATAGACATAACACTAAATATTAAAACTATATACAAAAGATGCTCATAACATTAGACTATTCTGTTTGAAATCATTACATTTTATCTAATAACTTTTTTAGTTATATCCAGGATAACTTCCTACGTGTCATTCTTGTCATTCTAAAAGAAGAGTTAAACATTCTCTATTACATACTGTTTTGGCCAATAATGTAAATTCAGCAAAAGATACAATTGTTTTGGTTTTCCAGTTTAAAGTGATGACTTCTCTTGCTATAGCTAAAATAGACCAGAGAAGATGCACTTGTGATTTTGGTATGCAATCTGGCACTGGAGCATTAAACAACAAAAGTGCATCTGTTATTATACACTTGTAAGTCCATAATGCCTTTATAAAATCTCTAAATTTCTGCCAGAATGGGACAATCACTCTGCATTCAAGGAACATGTGTACCCAATCAGCACAGAGACTCTCATCACATCTCCAACAATTATGACTAGTTTTATTTGACATTATAGCAATTCTTTGTGGGGTAAAGAAACTCCTGTGTAAAAACTTCCATGTAAATATTTTCCAATATGGAAATGATGTTGTATGATTGAGTGACCTGAGTGTTACTAATTTATCATTTTCAGAAAAATTAAATCTGTTCATACTTTCTATATAACTCCATAAAGAGTCTTCAGGCTGTTTTAAGTCAGCTCTTAATGTCTTATAAATTTTAGATAAAGAGAACCCCATGCTAAATTGTGATGTAGTTAATTCACATAAAAGAAAGATTATTTTAGGCTGTAATAAAATATTAGTCACTTGGCTCATTTTAAATTCCTTTATTAGATGTTCCCTCAAAATTTGAATATTTAACCAATTATCTTGATTTGTGTTATACCTTGCTAAAAGGCTTGTAGTATAATGAATATTATTTGTACTTAGGAACTAATGCCAATAATTTACTCCATTGCCTTTCATTTCCATTATTTTATTCATATTAAAAGTCTAGACAATTTTTTGTGTGTGCTATTGGGAATATTTATATAGAAAATGTCTTGTTATGCAGTTACTATTTATAATTTTCCTAAAATTGTTTAGTATATAGCTAACACAATGTGGTAAATTCTCATATTTATTTTCTTTATATACTGAGTCCTTTACTACTAAAAAAAATTTGTTATTTTCAGTAAAAATATCATTGTTTATTGTTTCATCGGCATTAGATAGTAGAATATTCATGTGTAGATTTTTCCAGTTTGAAGTATACTTGTTACTTAACCACTTGCTTATGATGTGAATTATAACTGATTCAGCATAAAGTTCTAAGTTTGGAAATGTAATTCCACCTTTTTCCCAATCTCTATTGTGCCAATCATACTTTATTCTTGGTTTTTGTGGGAACCATAAAAACTTAATTAGAAGTGAGTTGAGCTGTTTTATTATTTTTTTTCAGGGCTAATAATTATTGTTTGAATAAGATACAAATTTTTAGGAAGAATACACATTTTTATTAATGTTAGCTTTTCTTCAAAAGTAAAGAACATTTTACTCCATTTGTTTATATATTCTTTGATTATACCTAACAAATTTCTATAATTGACTTGTATTATTTCTTTCCAATTAGGTTTTATATATATTCCTAAATATTTAAGAGTGTTATTCCCCCAACTAAAATTACTGTGTTTTCTCCATTCAGAACTTACTTTTTTATTTACAATAATGTTTCAGATTTAGTGCTGTTGAATTTTAGACCTGAAAGTTTCTCAAAATGTCCTATAGCTGTTGTAATATGCCTTATTGAAGAGTCTAAATTTCCTGTGGTTAATATTATATCACCAGCAAATAACTGTATTTTAGAGGCATAATTTGAATTAACCATAAAGCTATTTATGTTGTTATTATTTATTATGTAATTAGCAAACGGTTCTACTGACAATGCAAATAACAAAGGTGACAGAGGACAACCTTGCTTAGTTCCTTTTAGTATTTGAATTTTGTTAGATAAAAAGGCCCCAATTTTAATATATGACAAAGAGTTTTTATATAAGCTATTTATTAGTTCTATGAAATCTGTGGAGAAATTAAATGTTTCCAAGACTTTAAATAGGTATGACCAAGATAAAGAATCAAATGCCTTCTCTATGTCTAAACTAATAATTGATAATTCTTTTTTCTTTTTATTTGCAACATCTATTAAGGTTAAAAGTCTGATGACATTGCCCTGAACTTTCCTATTCAAAACAAACCCCATTTGATCATCTGCTATTATTTTGGGGATGAATTGATTCAATCTTTTAGTAAGTATGGAGGTAAAAATTTTATAATCTACATTTAGCAGAGATATAGGTCAATATGATGATACTAATTTAGGGTCTTTATCTTGCTTTAGAATGGGAGATATTATAGTATACTTCCATGAAGGAAAGATATTTTTATTTTTCCTAAACTCTACAAAAGCTGCCTGGAAAGTCTTTAAGGTGTCTTCTGGAAACAACTTATATATTTCTCCTATAATCCCATCTAATCCAGGTGCCTTATTGTTTTTAAGATTATGAATGCATTCTTTAATTTCTTTTAATGTTATTGGTTTGAGCAAATTAGCATTTTGTTCCTTTGTTACTCTTTTGTTGATATTTTCATTCAAAAAATTACACTTAAGCATATTGTCTGCAGAGTCACTATTTGTATTATTTACCTTCTCATAATATACTCTGAAGACCTCCAGAATTTCTTTGTGTTCTGTTACATGTCTTGTTTTAATTCCTGTATTATCAGTGATTTCTTTTATATGACTTAGTCTAGCTAAATTTTTTGCTTTGACTGCCAACCTATGTACATTTTTGGGGTTCACTGAATAGGATTGAATTTTGAATTTTTCTAGATTTATTGCCACTTTATGATTTACAATTTCTGCATATCTAGTATTTAATGTTTTAAGTTCAGAATTAGTTTTTATGTCCTTGGTGCTTAAACTTTTCTTTATTCCATCTATTTTAGTTGTATTTGTGTTAATTCATTTTCCCATTGTTTTCTTTTGTTTAGATACCAATTTTTGATCTTACCATATAAATAAGATTTTAGTGAATCCCAAAGTATAACCTTTGAAGTTTCATTATTATCATTGATGTCTAAAAAATATTTTATTTCACCAAGAAGCCACTCTTTAAATCCATTAAGTGTAGTAATGTAGACAGGTAATCTTTGCCACATTATTAAATCTTTAGGCATGATATTGACCTTAAAAAATAAGGCATTATGATCTGACAATGGGCATGAACTAATTAACGCTTCTTGTACCTTAGAAAATATATTGTTAGTAACTAGTACTTTATCAATTGTTGTTTGTGTACCATACCTATATGAATAATGGGTGTATTCTAACGAGTGTGTTTCTTTTCAATCATATATATCCATAAGACATAATACATTAATAAAATTCTTTAACTTTTTAGCTGCAGGGGAAATTCTAAATTTATCATTTTTGTTAGTATCTTTTTCAGTGAGAAGGCAATTGAAATCTCCTGCATGTATTATTTCTCCTTTGGATTTGGAAATTATTAACTCTAGATGATTTTTTGCTGTAACTGCTCCAAAACCAGGTATCCAGTAAGAATTTACAAGAGTTACTTATCTTTTGTTTATCTCCAGAACTGCCAGGCATAACATGCCATTCTTGTCTGAGTAAGTATCAATGACTTTAGGCATTGGTAATGTTTTTCTCCATAGTATCATCGTGCCTCTTCTCTTGGTTTGGTAGTGGAATTCTACAAGGACCATATAACCATTAAAAGATAATTTATCTATGTCCCTGTTGACAATATGTGTTTCCTGTAAAAAACCTATATCTACTTTATTCACTTTCAAGTATCTAACTATACTCCCTCTTTTGACAGGATTATTAAGGCCATTGACATTTAAAGACATACATTTATAAGAGAACATTTAGAATGGTACATATATATCTATTGAATTTAGTTATGAGCAGGTAAATAGAAATGAATAAGAAAATCATAACATATATAACTATATACAAAACTAAACATGGAAACCTAATTTCCTGGCTTGATGAAAGCATCATCTTAGCCACCACCACTAACAGTCCTACAGCCAGTCAACCTTTATATTGCTGCTTCTGCCCTCTAATAATTAGGTATACAGTTAAACTTATTCAATATTATGTAACATTATGTTTAGTTATTGAAGTGCAAAACATCTCAAGACATATGATAGAATATTAAGTATTTTATAAATTACAAATAAAGTAGTCATGCAATAAATATTCATGTTTGACAAACATCTCTATGTTAGAGTAATAGGATTATGCTCTCATAAACCAGGATATGTATGCTTGACTTCAAAAGCAATATAAGAATCAGAGTCTTTCATTAAGATGAAAAAAAAAAAGATATTATTTTCCTAATACAGATTAAACTATGAATAAAGAGTGTACATCCAGTTTAATTATATGATTTAAAATGATACTGCGTATTGAATATATATTTATATATTTAAGGCATAGATACCCTCTCCATTTTTCTTCTATCACCCATTCTCCTCTCGACTATTCCTTCTATACATTTTGTTTTATGGGCTATATATGTATGGTCTAAGCAAAGTATGACCAATATTTTAAAATCTGTAATATTAAACTATTATGAGCATTTTAAGCTTATTTAAATGTGGTAAACGTACTTTATTCAAACACCCTTCTCCATTTTATTTATCCCCTTTTGTTCCAATAATAAGCCATTTATGCAACTTTCTAATATTGCTATTTATTCATTCAAGTCCTCATTGTTGTCAATATCACTACTATTAGCAAGCGAATAAATCAACATTGCTTATATAAGTTATTGATTATAAGATAACATCTTCAATATAATGATCAGATAGTACAAGTGTTTGCTGCTTTGAAGTAACTGGATATGTGTTATTCCCAAAACAGCTTTTTTGTTTTGTTTATTCAACACTTACTGTTGTATTAAGCACTTGCTTAAAATCCATTATTAGTACTATGTGGGCTATGCAATCAACTTACTTTACCACATCCTTCTATATTTTAGGAATGCCTAAATGTAAAGTACCCTTGAAAATAATAAGCAATTTTCTATTATCCAAATAACATTCCTAATGTATCAGCGCTCACATGAAAAAAGATATGTTTAAACTAGGATTTTTTGGGGTGAGATATATAACACATATATGAAGGAACATTCAAATATGATTCTCCAAAAGTGACTTATGAAGAAATACCAATGTTCTCTTTACAGTTTCTTTTTTATTTAAACCATTTAGATGTTCATATATCAGGTAACTATATTTACCTCAGCTTATTAACATGCGACAATATTACACCTTCCCCCTTTTTCCTTTTTTAAAATCTATCTGCAACTTATAAAGGGATGCTCTATTTTAATGTTTTTCAACTTTCCCTTCAGTCAGCTGTATTTATCTTGCATTAAATATCTGGTGAAGCTGCTTTGTAACTAAAGCGTCTGTGTGATGTGTAGAGAAATGCTAATTTTCTTTTCATGTGTATTTTACTTTTCATTTGCAAGTTATTTTATTTCTACATACAATTAACCAGAATTCACCTTAGAACTAAACATGTATCTCACACTGTCAATAAGTTTAGAAAACCAATTAATTCAAAACAATGCTAGGAAGCATGAGTGATAATTGTGCCTTGAATACTAAATTTAACTGCAACTACAACAGTTTCCATTGTTTATGTTATTAGATCTGGTCTCAGGCATCAAGAAGAACTAGTAAACATTCATTTTGTTAGGAAGTTATAAACTTACAGTCAAGAAACTACTCTGAAGAATATTTTGAATGTCTCAGCAGCAAAACTTCCTTGCTGCGTCCTTATCGCCTGTTGCAGTTGTTTCTTATGTGCGACCGCGGCTCAGAGTACAATTACGTCATCACTAGAAGTTTTTAGTCTCAAAACCACAGATCAATGAATAGCTTGTGGTTTAGTTCTCTTTTGGCTTTGCATTAAAAAATGAACTGCATACACTAGGCAGGTATGACATTTTTCAGTTATTTTTGGCTTTCCTAGCTTTCGTGCACTTGTGGGTTGCAAAAAAGCATGTAAAATAGAAAAAAACAAGTTAAACAGCGTAGCACTATGCAGCTATTAATCTTTTTTAAACCATAGACCGCACTTCTTTTGAAGCACTCTCTCTCCCCAGAACATCCATCATAATTACTTTAATACCTACAAAGAAAATGTAATCAATCTAAAGCCCACAAAGCTTCCTGTCAGACTGTATAAGCGCCTACAACCCCTGTTCAGCATTTAAAGCTACTGCCACTATATTTAATGTATTAAGGTTACAGAACAAAGACACATAAACTATTTTTAAACAACAGTTTAATATTATTCTGACAGCACTCAGCACAACACTAATTTAAAATATAACATTAAATAATGATCTTGTAAGATTGTGACAAGATCTTATGTGCTTATAAGTCATTTGTTTTTATTTATATTATAATTTATATAGGGGATAAAAACTTCATAGCGGCGGGAGGAGAAATGGCAGAAAGTAATCATCTATATAATAATAAGAGTAATTACTATAAAAGAGGAAGAAGGGTTAGTTATATATAGTTGTAAATATTTATTTTAAAATCTTACCTCATATTTGCACTATTTATCCTATTCCAAGGGAGAATAACCTCAGGAAATTAGAAGCTTATGTTTTACTTCCCTTTAAGTTTTTTTGTGGACTTATCATTTGCTGTTATTTTGCCATTAGTAGCTTGTCTCTTTAGGCTTGGAGTAGAAAGTTCCATATCTTCAATTTTGTCTAGTAAATTATGTTTTTTGACAAATTCTGTTGCTTCTTCAATATTATTAAAGATTTTTTGACCATCTGGAAGTGTGACTTTTAATCTGGCAGGGAAGAGTATTTGAGCTTTTATTTCAGCTTTCTTAAGGTCTTTAATGAGGGGAATACAAGCTTTCCTTTTGGCTATTGTCACAGACGTATAGTCATTATCGAATCTAATAACTCTTCCATTTTCTTGAATGGGGCTCTTCGTCCAGGCAGTTTTTAACACCAGATCTTTATCCTGTGTTGACAAAAACTTAACTATGATGGATCTTGCTGAAGTTGGATTTTTTGATACAGAAGGATTTGATAAAGACCTATGAGCCCTTTCAATTCCATAAGAAAGTGACTCCGGGAGGTTTAGCACTTTAGGCAACCAATTATTCAGGAAAAGAATCATATTATTTCCATCTGTCTTTTCAGAAACTCCATTAATTCTAATGTTGTTCCTCCTTGACCTTGAATCCAAATCTTCCACTTTCTTAGTTAATAAGTTGTTTTGCTTCAGTAAAAAATTTATTTGACTGTCATTCTCTATCTGCCTCCCATCTATGTCATTTAGAGATTCTTCTGTTTTGGTTATTTGATCCGAGTGCTTTGAAATAATTTCCTTTAAATCTTGAATTTGCTTTTTACTCCCTTTTTTCATATTTTCCATAATGCTTTCTAGATTGTCCATTTTAGTAGAAAGGTCCTGTATACTTGTAATTATGGTCTGCAGTTCTATTTTCATAGAACTGTCTTGAGCTGAGGACTTTGAATGACTCATATTTCAAGTATCTGCATACAGCTGCTAATATTCTGACAGGAATTTTGTGAGAAAATTCACTGAAAAATGTTACTTTTTCTTCCTCAGGTAATCCACAACAATGAAAAGAATATTTATAGATAGTTTTTTCCAATGTATTTTGAAAAATTCCAAATAAATTCTGTCAGAAATAAAACTTATAGACAGAGCAACAAAAAACTGCTGCACTCACTCTGACATCTTAGCCATGCCCCAAAGGGATATTATCAATCACATGTCTGGGATGGGAACTTTTTGCATGTAACAAGGAATTTTTAGCAAAAGACCTTCTATAAATAAAAGTTAGAACTGAGCCACCCAAAGTTTGCATAACTTCTACATCTTGAAAGTCCATAGTGAACAAACTACATTTACAAGTAAAAGGTAAACCCATGTTATTGTCATTTAAATATTTGACAGTTTTAAATGAGAAATATCCTCTTGCCGAAGAGCCCAACTAAAAAATACTATTACAAGTATCATAAATGTATTTAGCTTAAAATAATAATAATAAAATATATATATATATATATATATATATATATATATATATATATATATATATATATGTATATATATATATATATATCTGCATTGGCTGGTGCAAACAATGCACCCACAGCTGTACTTTGTAATTGAGGATAACAATTGTCAAAATGCAAAACATTCTTCTCTAACATCATACTAGTCAATTGTATAAGGAATGACATCATACTAGTCAATTGTATGTGGCAAGACTGTTGCACTGGGGATTGTGCAAACATTATAGTACTGAAATGGCCGAAAAACACTGGAAACATGAGCCACAAAGCACATTGAAAATGATGAAGTTTACATCACATGGGATCACCCATTACCAACAGTTCAAAAGATAGATGGTAGAAAACCAGATATAGTGGTCCAGGAAAAGAAGACAAAAGTAATATTAATTATTGAAAATGCCACACCCAGTGACTACAGTGTCCTGTGTACAGAGAGACACAAAGTCATACAATATCAGGATTTGCAGGCAGAAATGAGAGCAACGTGGAAGAAAGATACACAGACAGTTCCAATAGTAGTAGGAGCAACAGGTCTTATAAAAAAAAGAGTCTACAATATTATTTAGATATGCTACCAATCCATGTAACCCATACAAATTGCAGAAGTAGTCATTGCTGGGCACATTGCGGGTGCTGCGTAGAGCACTACAGGCTGATATCAAAGATTGAAACAATACTTATTTCATGACCTTTAATCATACTTTGACTTAGGAATGGAATCCATTCCTGTCATAGTATCAGAAACTCAAAAGACTTGGAGAAATTAAAAAAAATAGGGAACTTAAAACTCAGCTGGTAAAGTTCAGTCCTATCCAACCAGTATTTAATAGTTAAAATACCTTCTCATAGGGAAAAGATGTATATAGGCTAATATCATCGCATGAAAACAAGTGTGATTCTCTACCTGTATATCATACATAAGAGATAAAATCTCTGCGGTTTCCTTCAGTCTTACCCTAACCTGGAGTAGTAAAGGACTGATAAAAATCAAAATAAATATAACAAAGGTTCAAATGAAGTGTGTGAGGTAAAATGCTGACTTACTGGTGTTACTCTGGTCAAGCTTAACTGAATGTTGAGAAGCAGATTGAGTGTAACTTTGGCAAATGCATGAAGCGTACCCATTATCAAGCTGAATCAGTGCTGTGTACTACATGTATCAGAAGGTGTAGGAGATGCAAAAGTCTTGGTCATTTTGCAGTCTTTTTTATGTCAAAGTTGATTTAAAAACCAACTACTGAAAATAAAGTTGAAAATGCTGAACAAAAAAACATTTTTGTTAAGTTCAGTCATGACTCTGATGTTCAAGCAGACTGGCAAATGAAAGCTCCTATTTGTGGAACTCAAGTGAGCTTCCATTTCAATACAGACGTCATTGTTACTGTGATATATGCTGCCTATAGAAATTTCTCAGAATGTCTGCAGTTGCATGAAGCGGTAACTGAAATATTTATTATTTTATATTTATTTATTGACACTTGTTTTCTGGGAAAGTCAGACTGAGCAGTGCCCTTTTTCAGGGCAGGTCCAGGGAAAAAGCTTCATTATACAGTAATCGCGACCATCATTTACATTGTTTCATTTTTAATCAAAACTGAATGTAAATGATAGGATTTACTGCATTCTAACGAATTTGCGTTTCACCGAAATGTAAATCTGCAAATGCATTTACATGAAAGTGCGTTTCAACAAAAATGCACTTTTGTGTAAATCCATAACAAAAAAAAAAAAACTAACACTTAAAACACTTTTATGTAGGGGGGCAAGCCCTCCTACACCCCCCATCTGCAGGGCTGTGCCCCCCCCACTTTAATATTCTCACTCCGAGATCACACTACAGTGGGGAAAAGGGAATGTTCCCTCATCCCCACTGTACTACGATCTCAACAACAGTCCGCTTAGTTGTACATCAACACTAAATGTTGATGTACAACTAAGTTAACATGCAAACTGCATGTTTTTTTCTTTATTTACATCATTTAGTTTTTTGTTTTACCTAGTAATTTACGTGAAAGTGCGTTTTCAATAAAACGCACTTTCGTGTAAATCCACTCGCGAATGCCCTGTTTCAGTGAAATGGCATTTGCTGAAAACAAGTAGATCCAAATGATAACAGTTACATAGGTAGTACATGAATACATTTGTTAAACATAAAGAATTACAGCACCTCAAAAAAAGAGCAGGGGAGAAGGTACAAGAAAGATAAAGGAGAGGAGATGATAGAAGAGACTATAGTTGTGATAATAGTACATTTAGTTTTTGTGCAGCAGAGAGCTATAGCATGAATTCAGATGGCTATATTAGTATCATTTTAAGCAGGGGTGGTGTAGGTGCAGATCCTTTTATCTATCAGGTAATACTTCAGTTGGCATTTAACGTTTTTCATATTGTGGGCTGTTCTTAACTGGAATGGGTATTAGCAATGCAATGTGAGTACAATGAGTATCCTGCATTGTTAAGTTTAGTTATGGAGAATAATTATTTGTAAGTAGAGGGCAGAGGACTCTTAATAGTGTAGGGTTGCATGATGGAGTGAAGAGATGGGAATTCTTCAGGGTTCTGCAGTAGTTTGAAGGTTGTACTTAATTGTGAGTACAATAGAGAATTATTTAGTTCAAGCCAGTATAGTTGTTTTTAGAGAGAGGCAGTGATGTGATTTATATTGTTGGTTGGTTGCAAATTTGTCTATTTTATTGTAGCATTATTCTAGTTTGGCTCATACAGAGGAGTTGACATTGGTTAGGATAGGAGGCAAATATAATAAGGTGGGAAGTAGAAAAGAAGTGGCTTTGTTTTGTCTAACAGAGGCAGTAAGGTAGATGTTTACTCTATAGAGGCAGCCTAGCTTTTGCTGTGTCTCCTTTATGACTGCTGAAGGTGGAGTTCAAATTTTAGGTGCTTATCTATAATCACACCTAGTAATTTGGTAGGGAATACAAGTTCTATATTGGTCTTTTTGGAAGACAGTATATTAAAGGTAACTTTTTGGGAGGGGAGAGAGAGGGAGCTGCTGGTAAACCATAGTAGTTTATTTTTTTGGGGGGGGGATTCAGGAGGAGTTGTGAGTTGTTGAGTCTAGCTTCTATGCAGGAGAAGGATTTCTGGGTGTATGGAGCATGGGTAGTGTCCTAGCAGCACATATATGTCATCAGCATATTGTACTGTGAAAGCCTCTGGCTGCTGTGTTTAGGCCTTTATACTATATTTTCTTAGGATAGAGTCTTGTGGAACTCCAATGGATATGGGAAGGAAGGAGGAGTCATCTTACAATTTCACTGCTTGGGAAGGTAACTAAGAACGATTGAATATTCACATAGCATGAGTAAGGGGATAACCCATATAAAGAAAGTTTAGTTAGGAAAATTTGATGACTGACTGTGTCTAATGCCTTGGATAGATCCAGGAATAGGATAAAGAATGACATAGCCCTTCAGGTAAAATCAAGTATGCTGATAAACTTCTAGCCATGTCTAGGTGGAAAGGACAAAGTCTGAGTTCTGGGTTTATGAGCTGGGGAGTTTACAAATAAGCAATCTGTTGAGAAGAGCCATGGTATGTGAAATGGGCTTAATTGACAGAATAAAAAAGTGTAGATGTGCTTGGTGAAGCTGGACTGTATAATTGTGACACAATTAAGGTTATGTTAAAACTGAATACTGTTATATATGCCTTGACCACACAGAGGAGGGTGCCATTTCCTATTCTGTTAAAAGTAGAGGCAGAACTTAAAAGAATGCACACATTTGTCATAATAGAAGGTATAACTGGATAACCTGAATGATGTAATCTTGTAGGCTCTGTAATTAGAAAGAAGGGTCTTGCGGAAATATGTGTTGATTTTAAACAAAGAAGTTTAATTATGCATTTGTGTTGAAAGTTTCATTCTACTCAACATTAGAAGACATAGCATTTAATCTATTTAATCCTAAAGTGTTTAAATACTGTAGATGCTCCTAGTAAGTTCTGGCAAATACCCCTAGAGGAAAAAAAAAAATCTAAAATGAACAACCTTCATTACTCCTGTGGGAAGGTTCTGTTTCAAAAGGCAGCCATGAGGAATAACCTCAACAACTTGAAATCATTCAGAGTAAAATGGCTGATATACTCAACAGGCTAGATGGTTTTGTTGTTGTCCTTCTGGTTGATACTGTACTTTTTGGTCCCGATATGATTTGAGGTTAGAAGCAGTGCTACAGATTATTAAAAAATCTGGGTAATAGATAAACCAAGACAAATGCTGCTTTTTAAAGACTGAGCTCTGATACTTTGGTTACGTTATAATTGCTAGTGAAATCATAGCAGAAGCAAGCAATGTCTGAGCAAGAGTAAAGTGACAGAATTCACCTTATCTGAATTGTCAAGCTCTTGTGTGATCAATATTGTGAGTGAGTTTTTACCTGATCTCTTCACTGTGCTACATCCTTTAAATTACTTATTAAAGAAATTCTTCCTTGGCCATGGGAAATGCTCAATCCCGAGCATTCAGCAAAGTAATAAACATACTAATAACTGTTCTAGTACTAGCATGCTATGATGTCACTAACCCAACAACAATGATACTAGTAGCTACAGTCTATGTGAAACATTACTCCAAATGGATGAAGTTTTATGTCCTGTTGCCTATTGCTCCAGAGTACTAACTGGTGCTGAACAAAGATATTCGCAAATCAAAAAAAAAAAAAAAAAAAAGAGTGCCTTGCAACTATGTGGGCAGGTAAAAGATTCTCCAGATACCTACTGGATCCAAGAATTTTCAATTTCCAAACGACAAGCCATCAGTTCTACTAATTAATTTCTATGATCTAGCCAGAGTGCCACCGAAGTGCCAGAGATTCTTAATGAGACTGAGAACGTTCAATGACAGAGCAATCTGTGTGCCTAGAAAATGGCTGCTGCAGACATATTATGCAGAAATACTGTGTATGACCAGTCATTATACAATACCATAGAGTATGTTGCTGCCTGTGTGCACAGCACAATGTTGATTACACCTGTAATCACAAAAAGACTAGAAAACCTTAGGCAAACTACCTCAAATGACTGCCAGTTGCGTACTTTTAGTCGACATGTAAGAAATGGATGGTCAAATTGCTGGACACAAATCAATCATTTTATGTATAAGTACTGTACAGTCAGAGTGCAACTATATAAGCACAATGGCTTGTCATTGTATCAAGACAGAATTGTAATACTCTCAACACAAGTGCTATCACAGATGCAAGGAGGTTGCTAAGGTCTCACAAAATGTCAAGAAAGAGCCAAAAATATCAGTCTGATCCTCAAGTAACAGCAAAGGTATTGTCAGTCTAGTTAAGTGCCATATCTGAGCTCTGCATAAATCATATCAACACAGAGAGTTATTAATGCCACCACCTTACCTAAGAGTTCTTGGCAAAAGTTAACTGTTGACTTGTGTGCAATTGAAGGAAAAAATATTATAGTTGTAGACTATTACTGTTGTAACATAGAGTAAATAATTTATGTACCAACCACAATTTGTCAACAAATAATAGCCAGGTTCAAAATAATGCTCTTGAGATATGGACTTCATATCAAGGTATCGACAGTTGATCCACATATAAAAATGGAGAATGGGGGGTGATGATGATCTGTAAGAACATTTCTTTGATGTAGAGGCATTGAAGTGTAGAGCAATAGTACAGACCAATATTTCACTAGGATTGGATGGAGTGAAACATACATTATGTTTTGAACTGGTAGGTGTGTGTGTGTGTGTTTGTGTGTGTGTGTGTGTGTGTGTGTGTGTGTGTGTGTGTGTGTGTGTGTGTGTGTGTGTGTGTGTGTGTGTGTGTGTGTGTGTGTGTGTGTGTGTGTGTGTGTGTGTGTGTGTGTGTGTACTGAACAGGTTTCAGCACTGCTAATATGATTGGCTGTATTGTTGGTATAAAGAGTGAATAACAATCCACCTAGTAGAGAGTCTTAGATACTCTTGATGGAAGCTGGTAGATGTAGTGAAATTATACTATTATATTTTATTATCTGCATCCTGTTTTAAATAGCTAAAAAGCTATCTGAGAGTGTTAAGTAAAATTCAATGTTTTGGGGGACCTTTTACAACTTTGAGTGAGAAACCATATTAAATTTCTTGGAGAGGTCAAGGATCATTTTCCATAAGAATTTATTGGGGCAAAGCTCTCCCACAGATGTAGTCTGTGAAAATCATCAATGCACTATTCTTATAGTGGCTGAGCCAAAAAAAAATACTACTACAAAGCAGCAGAAAAGTAGTCTGGTGGTCTCTGAGGGGATAGTTACACAGTTACCCTTATGCAATGGAACAGTTAGTGATTGTTTCCAGCACAGTGGGTACTTTGACTTCCTTGTGAAATTGTTTATCAGTATCCAAAGTAGCTGTAAAGCAATGCAATTTCAGAAGATATTTTTGTTAGTTATCTAACTGTGAACTGTAATAGAGCTGTCATTCGCACTGTGTAGTCTACTTATAGGTTTGCAGTTTCAAAGGTACTTACTAGGCTATTGATATGTAAGGATACTAAGAAGCCTAACCTTACACTCCAGTGATAGCTTTTTGCCCTTATATTTTGTGTACAAATAACCTAGAGGCAGGCAGAAAAAGGACATGCTGGGACATGCCCTTGTTATCCCTATCCACGAGGAGACCTGAGTGCTAAACTGGGAATGAATTTGTGCTTTCCCATCCACTCATCCGAGGTATGCACACTTACAAATGTACTGAGCATTAACTGCCTGCTAATTGCAAAGAAGTGCACTACTTTTGCATTTACACTAAACAGCTGAGTCTGTATTAGTATTTTCCTTTTCCACTGAATTTTCACAATGCTGGCTTTATACAGTGCAATACAAAATGAATAGGCCAGCACAAAATAGTGTGAAAACAAGAAACAATTTTTAATTCAACATACCATAGGGGTAAAATAACATAAAATACCCCCACAAGTGAAAAATATCAGACCAGTTTTGGTTGCAGTAGCCTTCCTCAGGGTAAATAATATCATTAGCCTAAAGTGCAGACCATGTCTTTGAATCTTACCCACAGTGAGATCCCAGGCACTTAAAACAAGTATATGAAGGCCAAAAATAAATAAACTGAAACCATTTTGTTAAGAAACTGCTTGCCTGCTCCATGCTGCACCTTGCACTGTGCATTTATATAAATATGAAAATATGGATTATAGATAGGTTGTTGCATACCACTTATGAACACAGTGTTGCTATCAGCCAGATGTAAGCAACACTAACTATTTCTTTCTTTCCTTCACTTTTTTGTGGCGAAGTTAATGTGATAAAATGTTTTTTCCTCTTCATTTCTCAGTAAAGAATGTTTTATTATGAGAAAATATTAAACCTAGTCCCAAAATGCTGATATTTCTTTCTGAGCCTAAAGCTCAGTTTTCAACCATAACATTGCTAAGCAGAATCAAAGCCTCCAAGAGTAAGCAAGCAATAATACCTGACAGGGTGTGTGTTAATATGTAATTAACGCCTGCCCAAGGGTGTTATGAGGCCTGATGCCACAGGTGGAGGGCCTCTACACCCCTAGAAGGGTGCTAATTATACATTAACACACACAGACAGGAGGGCATTATTGTGCTTAGAGAATGGGCCTTCTGCAAAATTGTTGTATTTTACTTACGTATTTATTTTTTTAAGTACTATATTTTTTATATATACTTTTGATGTAAAATAGTTCTTCCGCATAATGTTTTAAACTTGCTGCAGGTGGAGGAAGCATTTTATATCCAAAATATAATACTTTAAAAAATGTCCAGGTATTTATTTTATTTTTTTGGTTCCTTTCTCATAAAATGTTTGGTTTGCTGCCATCTATTAGAGATTGATGTCTCTAAATGATGACATAAATTTGAATTTCAGACTTCCTTTTAATTTAGAAAATGTATTCTAATATAAATCCTGTTATTTAAAGTTTCCCATTTCTTGAAAACCTGCACCTATCCAGTGTTATGTTGCCTGCTGTCTGAATAACCTTGTTTGCCATGGCTAACTAACTCTTTTACAGATTCTTTGACTCCAAGTAAAAACAAAAAAAAAAACCTTTTTATCTAAGTATTAGAAATCTGCTGCTTTGTAGTATGTTACTTCCTGAGGGAGGTTTCAATTTTAAAGTACTGAGTAAACATCTGTGACACTGACTTCTCTCATTTGACTTTACCTGAGGTACTATCTGTTCACACATTTTACACTCACTAAACAGCAGAAGCATTGCTTAGTGAGCATGAAATAAAGGCGGCCATTAGCTTTTTCTTTCCAAGCTCCGGAGCGGCTTGATATGCTGCCGTGAAGCAGTGGTATCATTTTTCAGCAGGCATTACTTGTATATTAATACATTCATTCTGCAATCAGCCTGTGATCTATGGATTGCCCATTCTCTAAAGTCTAATAATTGAGTGCATGAATTACAGAAAAAAAAAATAGTTTAAAGTAACATGCCATTTACATGCCGCAGTGGTACGGCGGTAGCGTTGTTACCTCACAGCAAGAGGTTCTCCTGTTCGATTCTCGGCTTGGCTTGGGAGTGCCTTCTGTGTGGAGTCTGCATGTCCTCCCTGTGGTTGGGTAGCGTTCGAAAGACACTCGTGCGTAAATGGGTGTGCCTTCGTTGAAGGTTGGGCGTTGAGCTGGCACTTCAGCGTTTCATAAAAATCTACTGCCAATCATTAGTGGACCAGAGTTCTGCTGTGGTGAAAAGCTGAAAGACAAACCACAACAACAACAACATTAAACTGTCAGAGTAGAATGGCTGGCACTAATGCTGAAACATAGCCGTGAGAGAAAATTATTGACTATTTTGAATGAGCAAGTTAAGAAATAACACAATTAATTATATAAGCAGGGCATGGAATGGCTTCATGCAAATGTGATATACTTGCCCAGTGGTATGTGATTCACCCCACCACTTCATGCAGATGAAAAAAATGATTCTGTTCATTTTGCATATATGGCAGAGAGTAACTTAAACTCAAAAAGCTCTTTTAAGGAAGAGAATAATGATTAAAAATATGTATTTTATTTTTTTTCTATTTTACACATTCATCATTATATAGTAAGAAACCTCAAAATGAAGATGCCTGTAACACAAACAAAAAGATGGCATTTTTTTAGAAATCCATCCATCCATCCATCCATCCATCCATCCATCCATCCATCCATCCACAACTGCTTTTTCTCATTTTTGCATTTGGGGTTGGGGTGTCACTTCAACAGTGACAATCATCTAGAGCCAAGGTTTACACTGGCAGGTGGCTACCCCTGCTGCTGTAGTTCTTTTACACCATGCAGTCACATGCACATTCACACCTATGGCGAATTTAGAGTGTCCAAGCCACCTACTGCATATTTTTGGAATGTTGGAGAAAGTTAGAGCACCAGGAGGAAACCCATGCGAAAACAATGAGGACATGCAGACTCCACACAGAAGGTACCCCAGCTGAGAATCAAATCAAGGAACCTCTTGTTGTGAGGTGACAACATTAACTGCTGCACCACTGTGATGCCCACATTTTTTTTTTTAAGAAAAAAAATTGTACATAATATTCTTTAAAATATGTATGCCAATCTTGGCAAGCTTAGCTAGGAATAACTAAAATAAATAAATAATTGGGTAAATATGAAACTATTTTACTTTAGTGTGGTGCCCTGTTTTTGTTATATTGTCCATTGCTAGAACTGCATGTTGTAAAGTGGAATTTCTGTATTGCCCATACCACATAACCCCTTTGAGCAAGAAATCTGGATAAAGGTGCAAAAATAGGGAACATTTTAAATATCGCTCTTACAAACTTATAAAGTTAATAGAATAACAGGTTTTGCATTACTGTGAATTTTCTGGAGCATGAAGTCTGAAACTCAAATATCTGTCATTATTTTCTGACTTCAATCCTCAATGACTTACCAATAATTTGCTAGAAAACCAGATGTAATGAGGGAAAAGTCAAAAACATTAGGCAAAAATCTGGACATTCTGTGAAAATGTGGACATTTGAGAGGTCATCCTCAGTATGACACTGTTTTTTTTTTTTGCTAAAAAGTCAAGTATTATAAGAAAACTAGTGCACTACATTTCCCTTTTCAGTGTAAACAAGTACACAGAACACCAGTGGACCTTTATTCCAATATTCCTGCTGTGTTTAGTCTCAGTTTGAGTAAGATATCAACTTTTTATTACATAATAAAACACAAGCAACATTTTAATATATTATGTCAACACAGTTTTACCGCATTCGTCATTCAAGCCTACAGGTACTGAAACCTACACAGGATCATTTCCTTTGAAGTTGATTTTCTTTGAACTTAGAGGGCAGGAAGGTCCAAACCAGTATAAATCTGATATTTACTGATGAATTATGTGGTGGAGTGTTTCTATCACACAGCGAAGGGCTTGTTATCTGATATATTGCAGGAATGTAGAAGCGAGAGCAGTATGCACCAAAATTAATTCATTTGGACTTGTATGCTCTTGACTGAGCATTTTTAAAAATCTAAACCATATGTTTCACTGTATCATTTTCAGCTGTATGGAACAGAACATAGAAAACAATTCATAGATGAGTGATAGGGTCTGGCAGAGGTTAAGGTTATGAACTGTTAATTAGCTTCATTCTATACAGTTTGGTTTATCCCCTTATTCTCAATGTGCTCACTGCATAGCAGTACATTAGTTATCCTGCCCAGTTTGCCTAGGTCTCTAGCAGAGCAAGTTGCCCTTAGTGTGTATGACCTGATTAAAGCATGTTAATACCATAATTCTTTCCAGTCAACTAATTATATCTTGTGTAAAATCCAAGGTAACACATTTTTTAACACTTTGACGGTGTGTATTTATTAAAGACCATTTAGGAATGTCTGACAATTTACTGTAAGCAATCATGGAGGCTAACTACACAGAATAGAGCCAGGGCCCTTCCAAATCAGTATGTGCCCTTTACCAGTACAGTAGCATTGAGTTATATAGGGTCACAGGCTATCCTGTTAAAACATTATGATCTTGTGATCATCTAGAATCCCGACGGACATAGGTTCACAGACCCTGAATACCAGTGTTCAAGCCATGTAGTCATTAAGAAATATGGACTCCTTTATGTTGCATTCACGTTTATCTATTCCTACCCAATAATCTAGATTTACCTTAAATTATTTGACATTTGCTGCCATTTGTCCACACATTCTGAGCTTGTTTTAAAGCCTTGGTATTATTTGGGAGCTCATACCTGCTTTTTTGGATGTCTTATTTATTAGGATGCAAAACATGGCATTCATATGTCTATATACTCTATAATTGCTATAAACGTTTATGCCCAACAATGTTTTTAATACTTCATAGGTTAGTACTAGGCCAACTGCCCTTGCAAGCCATTTTAAGCCTAGCCAATTATCCCTTGTGAGACTCAAACCCTGCACCTTGGGTTTGTAAGTCAAACACCTTAACCATTAGACCACCCTCCTAACCCCCCAAAAAATAAACAGCCCTTGCAGGTCTTGAACCCAGGACCTTGTACATCATAGTCAAAGCAATTTACCCATAAGCCACCACAACACACCCCTTAAAAGCATTGTATGCCAAGCATAGTTTGCACCCGATAATCCATATTTGTCTTGAGCTGTCTGATGTTTTCTTCAAGTTATGCGTGTATCAGGAGCTTATTTCAAAGTCGTAATATTGTTTGGGAAATATATGTGCCCTTTTTGGATGTCATATTTATGACTGCAAAACTTAACATTTATATGTCTATAGGCTCTCTCATTGCTATAACATTCAGCAGTTAGTGTTATATAAAATTTGGAGTTTTAGCCACTCAGAATACTCCAGATGCCTTATTAATATGTAACAATAACAAAGAGAACTATTTCCTTATATATATATCTATATATATATCTATATATATATATATATATATATATATATATATATATATATATATATATATATATATATATATACTGATGAATGTAATGTGTGGCACTGTAATGCAGTAATCTGTGGTACTGATGAATGTCTTTCTATATGTATTTAATACGTAAAATTTCTATTTTCTGTTGGAGCCTTTCTCCTCAGGCCTCCGCTGGGCATTTGTAGCCTAGTCGGACAAACCCGGTCAACAAATATAAAATAAATAAATTTAAAAAAAAATAATATATATATATATATATATATATATATATATATATATATATATATATATTAATGAACAAGACAAAATAAAATATAAAAGAAAAAAAATGAGTCACAAGAAAACATAAGCCATGGTTTCATATTAACATGTTTCTTTGTGTGAGGTTTGCTGGGATTTTTTCACACCTATTTCATGGTTTGATCATTCAGGGTTTACCCCTCTGCCCAAACCATGTCAAATCTAAGTAAACCAAGCGTGACTCATGTCCAGCCATGGTATTTTACATTTTGTCCTACATGCTTTTAGACCTTCAAAAATGCCAGCATCTTCGTCATTCTGTGATGAAGTTTGCTTATGCACAACACTGCAGTTTTGCAGTTTTAATCTTCATAAGTACGGTTTCATTTAGCACATCTGTCATATGTTGGAACACTGAGTTTGTTTCAGAATTACACAACATTTCTCTTGTGCCACTTCCTGTGCTACTGTCTCCCTCATATTACTTGGGAGGCGCTGTCAAGTGACATTGTTTGTTTGTGTCTTTCGGCTTTTTCCCGGTTAGGGGTCGCCACAGCGGAACTCCGGTCCGCTAATGATTGGCAGTAGAGTTTTACGTGCTGGTTTGCCGGGCCTAACACACAACCTTCAACGAAGGAACGCCCATTCATGCATGTCGCCACACAGAAGACGCTCTAACTGAGAATCGAACGGGCAACGTCTAACTGTGAGGCGACAACGCTACCGCAGCACCACCACCGCGCTGTCAAGTGACATTACTAATTCATAATGGATTTCTCTTGTAACATATGCTACATGTACTGTAAACATCACTTTTTTTCAATTTCTGAATATTTGTCTTGCTTCACAAAGATGTCTGATGTGATGATAACTGATGTATAGTGCATGGAGCTCTGTGATAATGTTCCAATATCAGTGAAACCAGTTTTTGAAGTACTTTCCAATATCAGTTAAAAACATGCAAGTTAACCGCTAATCTAGCATGAGACCTGAGCTTAACAATACTTAAAAGGGTGCACCCCCTATGCATTGTTAAGATCACATCCGGCACTTGATACTTATTACTGACAGCGCCAGCCAACAACTGACAGGGGCAAAATATAAAGCAGCTTCATTTCTCCCTCCTCTCTAGAGAATTAGTCAAAATTGGAGAAAAAAGTATTTACTTAACTACTTCCGTTACTAATACAATTTATTTATTTTATTTATTTATTTAAATTTGTTGACCGGGAGTGTCCGACTGGGCGATGTCCAAAATAAACAGACAGTAGTTACATTGGACAATGGTCTTTACAATATGTAAAGACATCTCTTGCAGTCTGTTTGACAGTGCTTGCCAACTCATTTACCTGCTTTGACAGCCAGCAAAAGCAATGTTGATTATTTTCTGTAAGAAGTAGTATTTGGAACAGATAAATCTTCGTACACTACAAAAAATTATGATCAGGTTTCCAGTCATAACCAGCTCATATGTTCTCAACATGGATGCCAGGTCTTACCTTGAGAACAAATTTCTTGGTTTCCATGTCTTGAACACATAATAAGCAGATTATAATCAGAAACCCGATCATAATTCTTTATGACATGCACTGTTGTTTCACTCCTAATGACTGCATTTGCATTTTATTCTAAGATGTAGTACCTACTATGTATACTTTCAGTTTAAAAAAAAGTATGTTAAATTCGCACCTTCATACATTTTTCCTCAGCTGCTGTGCTCAGCATTTACTACCTCTGATTAAGTTAATTTCACTCCTTAAACTCTATAATGTTTTGGAAAATGAATAAACCACCACAGCATGGCAGTACTCACTGCACACTGGGATCTAGTATCGCTTAACAACCATGTGCCATATAGACGCATCATGACTCTATGGGGGCAGCTGACATGCAAAAACATATCAGCAAAAGAAAATATTTTTATAATCAAAACAGAAATATATAGCAGCTCATGTCATTAAGTGACATCGGAAAGAGCAGCTTCCCTTTTGTCTATGAAATACCAACTAGAAGTTCATGAAATTGTACTACCTCTTTATGTGAAGACGTTTGCTAGAGATGTTTGATAAACTCCACTGCTTCATTAGATTATTTCAGAGATTTGCTGCAGCAAACTTTTAACACTAGAAAGAAGAAACAATTGCAGGTGTCTCTGCTTATAAAATGTGTACATCATGCTGGTTAAACTGTTTGCTTGCAAAGTCACAGGACCCTGCATCTAAATCATACCAGCTCCCACTGTCAAACCTCTGAAGTTCCACAATTTGCTTATCACTTCTCAGATCCCTGATTTCCTTTGTCATAATGGGATTCAGTATTGTCATGGGGCTACACATGGGGCTACACATTTACACAAATGCTAAACAACACAGAATACCTTGAGAAATTCCATATAATATAACTGTCTTATGGAATGCAAATTTGCTAGACTACAACCTTTCATCCCGAATCTTGGTGGTCTGGTATGCTAAGTAGAACACATAAGTGAGAAATGTATTTTATTTATGTAACTGGTCACTACTGATATTTCTTAAAATTTTGCCCAAATAATATATAGCAAAAAATCCACATACAGTTTATTTTGTAGCATTTTATTAAAAGTCCATTTTTTATTTATTTGAAGCCATGAGCAAGAAATTATGTAAAAGTCTTATGTAAGAACTGTAGCCATAAATTCATAAATGGCACATCTAAGAAATGAAAGAAACAATACATAGTTTTGGAAGTGGAGGCAGTTAAGTTATATTTCCCTTGGTTTAATTTCTCCAAGACTTCTGGGTTTTTAATACCATGATGGGAATAGACCCCATTCCTAAGTCAAAGTATGATTAAAGTTTATGAAATTATTATTGTTTCAGTCTTTGATGTCAGCCAAAAGTACTCTATACAGCACCTGCAATGTGCCCAGAATATTTCTGCAGTTCATACGGAGTTACATGTATTGGTAACATATCTCTACTACTATTGGAACTGTCTGGGTATCCTTCCACATTGCCCTTGATTCTGCCTGCAAATCCTGATATTTTAAGACTGTGTGTCTGTCTGTATGTAAGACACTGTAATCACTGGATGTAACAATTTTATTGATCAATGCTACGTTTGCCTTCTTTTCATAGACTACTGTATCTGGCTTTCTTACATCTTTTTTTTGAACTGTTGGTAATGGGTGATCCCATGTGATATAAACTTCATCATTTTCTGTATTGCTTTGGGGCTCATGTTTCCAATGCTTTTCAGCTATTTCAATATTATAATGTTTGCACAATCCCCAATGCAACAGTCTTGCCACATCATTATGCCTTTCAGTGGGTCCCCTTCACATTGTCGACACTTCAAAATATTGAATTTCATATGGCTGGGACCATATGATCGACATTTGAAATGCTGACAATGCAGAACCGGCATCTCTGTACAGTGCGGAATGGAAAGATTTCCATTCCTGCACTGTAGTGCAATCTCGGAGTTGGTATATTTAAGTTACGGGGCGTGTGGGGCAAAGCCCCCACAGGGGGGTGCACTGGGGCTTGCCCCCTGCTAGCAGTGTTTAGGTAAGTGTTTGTTTTTTACTTTTGTTTTTCATATGTTTGATATTTCAAATGTCGATCATATGGTCATGGCCATATGAAATTTGACATTTTGAAGTGCAGAACATATGAAGTAGATCCCTTTCAGTATACAGTCCTTCTGCCATTAGTATATCACAACCAGCAACAGGAAGTGCAGCTGTTTCCAAATCTGTTTTACAAAACCTACATTTGTTTGTTTTCTGATAAGTTCAATGGACTTTGTAAATGAACTTTGTAAACCAACGTGTACGTACTCCACTATCCTGGGCTGCCAATATTAACCTTTCATCTTTTGGTCTAAATTCGCCTCTCCTTAATCATTCTGTGTTCGATCCTGATCAACATGAGGTTGTTCCAGTAGTTTTCTGTACTTGCAACTATATTTATGCATTTTCCACATTTCTTGCCTTCTCATTTAATCCTTAAACTTATATACATATTTTTTTTTTGGCACATTCAGTTGCCACCTGACTTTATCTACTCATGGTTTGATTTCCTTTCTCACTTGATGCCAATATACTTCTGCGAAACTAAGCAGGTCAGCTATCTTAGACTTATTGTCACTGTGTTTGGGTCTTGTGAGGTCAGCAGATATGTAAGCAGTCCTATGATTCCAGATCCATACATGTAATCAGTTTTGAGAAGGTCCATACCACCTCCAGAATGGAGAACATATAATCTTTTTTTATAAATTATTTGATAAACATGAAGCATTTTTCTTGCTTTCCTGTCCATCTAATCCAATATCTTCTGGGGCCAGTCAGTCACCCTAAAACTGTATGTTTAACAGTAAGGACAGACTGGTTTATAGCTTGGACTTTGTACCTGATATCAGTTTAAAACGTGACATAAGTGCATACACCGTAGTAGAAAAGAAAGCAAACCATAGTAACATTTCCTTTGTTTTCATATATTTTAACAATTTTCATTCACTCGGTTAAAATTAAACCAAGGGAAATATAACTTAACTGCCTCCACTTCCAAAACTATTTATTGTTTCTTTCTTCTCTTAGTCTTCTAAAATATTCCTAAGTTTCATTTGCATTTGTTCATGTTTTATTGCTGCTCCTTCATCAATTCCCAAATATGTATGTTTACTCTTGTTCAAGTTCTTTAATATCACATTTACTGTCCCAGACAGATATTTTCTTAGTGCTGCAGTTTTCCTGCTTTAAAGGTTGCTTTTGCACATTTATCAAGACCAAAATAACATTCTTACATTATCTGAAAAAGTTTTAACCACTTGCAGTTGTGCTTTCAGTTCCACAAATGATGAACTATACAGTTTTAAATCATCCACAAAAAGAAAATTGAGAAGTCTTTGCACTTTGTTGTTTATTGATTCTGGGAGCTAAATTGTAACCATGACCTAATCTGTTAAGTAGACAGCTTAATGGGTTAAAGGCAAGACAAAAGAGAAGCGGTGACAAAGAGCCACCCTGGAAAACCCCCCTTTGAATTTTTATCCCTGGGGTAATAATTTGTTGCTTATCATGGCTTAGTTGCAAAGTGTTTTGCCACTTTTTCATGGTCACTGCAATGTAATCAATCAACGAAGGCTAGTTATTGGTTTATAGTTTTTAGGATATCTTGCAAGTTCACTATTAAAGAGGAGTATTGTTGTTCCTGTTAACCAGGTTGGTGTCTGTTCGGGGTGAGCATATAAATAATTCTTACTCATGGCTAAATCTTGATGTAAATATGTTAATACTTTTAGCCAGAAGTTAGGTACTGCATTTGGGCCTGGGGGTTTCCAATTAGGAGATTTTCTTAACTTTGTTTCTCTCTCTGGCCATTATTTCACCCATTTCATATCCTGAACATTTGAACTTCTTATTCTTTCTCTTACTTCTTCTATCCACTCAGCATCTTTGTTATGTTCTATAGGATCTTCATAGATATTTCTCCAAAATGTGTCTATTTCTTCTTTTTCATGGTGTTTCTATTCCTTTTGCTGTGCTTCCTCAATTCTCTATAAAACTTTTTGGGTCATCAATAAGTTGCTTATTTTGTACTTTTCCTTTATATTTATCTGCATATTTTCTATTTTTTTCTGCCTGTGCTGATATCTTTAGTTTATTATTTAAAATAGTGTACAATAGGTCCTGGTCTGTTCTGATACTGCTCATTGTTTTTATCATGCCTATCTTTCTGAGTATTTTTGTTGATCTGTTACCTCTTTTCTGTACTCTTGTAACAGTGACACTTCTTGTTTTAATTGCTTTATAGTTTTCTCTATTCAATACTTCCATGATGGCATTTGATTTCTCCCCTTCCTTTCCCTTACTGCCCTGTGTTCTTATGGTAAGACTTTATGTGTTATTATTTTAGCTGCACAGTAGATTATCCTATTTACTTCTGTTATATCACATGACTTTTTGTGAACAGTCTTGATTACTGTGTTCATTTTGTTTTATCAAATTTCTAACATTTTGGGCCTTGTTGACTTTCTTTAGTCTATTTCTTTCATTGATCTTAATATGTCTATCCATTTCTGTTAAATCAAACTCCTCTTCCCTTAGATTATTTTCTTCTAAACTAAGGTCACATTCTTGATTCTCCATTTCCTGTGGGCATTCTACAGAAAGTTCCAGAACATCTTCCTATGCTATATTCTCTTCAGCTTCATCCTGTGTTGTCCATTGCTCTTTCATATGGGAACTCACTGGCCTATCACTCCACTACATTGACTGTGTCAGAGTTGACACAGTTCCCTGTTCCTTGCCTTGCTCTGCAACCCCAATTAAACCTTTGTACTCCTTTCTTACTGAAGCATCCAAAGTATCTGCATATGGCAACTGATCAGATGCTTCCTGCTCCACTGGTTTCTCCTTTATGTGGGGATTCATTATTCTATCATGCTGTGATGTTATCAGAGTTAGAATTTCTACACTAAAATCTTCAGTTCGCAGGTAATCCATAACTTCACTTTCTATTTCTTTAACGTCTCCATTACTAATCCTCTTTTCTACTTTCCCCCTTTGTTTTCTTATTTTTTGTATTGTAAAATTTTCCATATATGAATGCCTTTGCCTGTATTTCTATTCAACTATCTTTGGTGCTGCTTTTTTTGTATTGATTAGTTTTTCTTTATCCTTTGTATAACTATTGTACTATATTAAATCTCTTTTTCTTTTCTATGTCCATATTTCTTCTTCAGATGTCTCTTGCTCATCCTGTTTCTCCTTACTTGGGGGACTCGTTCCATCATACTGGGACATAACCTGTGTTAGACTTTCTACACTAAAACCTTCACTTTGCAGGTATTCTGTAACTTCAGCTTCTGTTTTTTAATGTGTACTTTACTATCGTCTGTTCTATGTTCCCCCTTTGTGATAGTGTTCTTTAATTGTGAAATTTTCCATACCTGGGTGCCTTTGCCTGTATTTCTCTTTGAATATCTTTGGAGCAGACCTCTCAACCAATCAGGGACAAATTTGAACAGAATCAGGGAAAAGTCAAGAAAAAATCAGGGACAATCAGGGACACTTTTAAAATATTAGTGCTATTACGTTGAAACATTGAGAGAATCAGAGCATATGAATTAACACACCTTTTCTGAAGGAAAATAAGTGTATAACTCTTAATTATTGTCATTATTCATTAAGTGTAATTCACCACCTTTCTGCCCAAAGTCACTAGTTTTAGGAGGTATTCAGAGGGACAGAGCTAAAATTTGAGTCAAAATCAGGGATGTCCCTAAAAATTAGGGACAGTTGAGAGGTATGCTTTGGAGCTGCTTCTTGTATTGTTTAATTTGGCTTTCTCCTTTCCATAAATATTTTACTATATTAGATCTCTCTCTCTTTCCCATGCCCATATTTGTTTTTATATCTTTCAAAAATCTCTAGATTTTGTTCTTTATATTTTCACACTTTCTCAGTTGCTTCTTTTCCAAATGACCCAAGGTTTCTTGGTCTATATATAATGTTCTTCACAAATCTGTTGTATTGATGAACACAAATTGCATTTAAAGTTTTTGACAGTTTTTCTTGTGCAAGTATTTTTCTTTCCTCTAATTTCTCTCTTAATCTTTTTGTATATCTTGTGTCTGGAAATTCTGGGCTTCTTGCATAACAGTAACAATCCATGATTTGTTCCTTATCCTCAATAGTCCACTCGATTATCTTTATGACTGTTTTTTGGCCTGTCAGTTTTTTCTCTTTTTTGTGGACTACTACTTGCTTCTACAATGGGGGGGGGGGGGGGATCCTCCCATGACCCTGACATAACCTCATTGTAGGAATGTTTCTGTTTCTTGAGGACTCTACACTGCCATTTTTTCCAGTTCTGACACCAGTGCGCCTACCAGGATTGGGCACTTTTTTATCCTGGGACCTGTGCACCCAGCTGTCTTTTTTTATTTTTTTAACCTACTTCTGTCCATGATATATGCCATATAAAATACAGTCTACATATCAGTGGCATCCGGATGAGATTTTGTAAAAACATGGTCCACCTCATGAAGGTACCTACAAAGACTTGAGAATGACTTCAGTTTCAGCAGTACTGCTCCTCTTTGCTTGCTAATTTTATTTCTCCATTCAGACCGCTTTATATTTCCCAGTAAGGCAAGACATATGAAGCAGAACACCTATGTTTATATTGTCTGAGCTGCTCAGTATGACACATTATTTGGCACACATTCCCTGCAACAAATTACAGGATGTACAGAAACAGGATACAAGTGAGCTTAAGCTTTTATTTTTCCTTGTTTCTCTCAGGCCTTAAAATTTTAAGCATTCAAACAATTCACAAAACTGGGTAGATGTCAGGAATATAAACATGATTTCAGATTGACTACAATTTTTTGATGGGTTAGTGCTGATATTACATGCCCCTGAAATTTTATTGTAGTATGCTTTTTAAACAAATGAATTCAAACTAATAAGATATAAAATGAAGGGATGTTGAATAGGTTTTCCTGATCAATATAGGCTCAGGAATCACTTCTAAATACATGCGTTGTCACCAGGCTTTCTCTCTTTGTGGCCAATGATGCCTACTTTATTGCACTCTGTCATGTTTTATAGTACAGCATGTTGGCTGCATGCTACAAAGGTTTTTGGCCTCTTCTCAGGCTCCTTCTCCTTAATAATAGCAGTCCAGCAGCAGGTATTTTAAAACTCACTGGCTATTCCTAAGAAGTTATTTGTGATGCCTCTGTGGAATCTGGTCTCATCATTTAAAAATTTATCAAATATCCCCAAATATTAAAAATTAGTTTCTACTACCACAGCCAGTCAACTCTAATCTAACTTTGGTTTTGAACAAAAACATAACTGTTATTATTACACGCCTTGTTAATGGACGTGAAGGTGGGACATTTTTTTGAAACAATGATAGCCTATCTCCCTAATCATTCATAAGAATAGGCTTTCTGCAAATTATTTTGTCATGATAAATACAGTCAAAATATATCTTAACGTTCCCTTGCAGACTCTAGTGCTGAAGTCCTGTTCCATGGCAGTTTTACTTTAGTAACCCAAAAGCATCATCTTACTTCCAGATGGATGAATAGTTTTGATTATTTTTGTCTCATAGCTCCAAAGTCTGGGTTCAAGCCTGATTTCTTGTCACAGTATGTGCATAATTTGCATGCTCATCTCATGTCAGCTTGGGTTGACTCTGAGCACTCTGGTTTTCTCCCACATCCAACAAATATACTGATTTATTGACTAGTCTCAAATTCCTCATATTTACTATTACCATTGTAGCTTGCTTTGTGGATGAAAGGTTCCAAGAAGGACTTTTTCATGTTTGTAGGTTTATAGGTGTGTACTAGGCTAATGCCTTTGGAGCCTTTACAAGCCTAGCCCATAGAAGTGCCACCAGACGAAAGGTCCCAGTGCCTCTATCAAGTAGGGTCACTGGAGTGATCGCCGGGGTGAACTTTCTATTACCCATCCACTCATCAAGATTTCTCTTGAAGACGGACAGTGAGGCACTCTGCTTGACATGTATGGGAAGTCTATTCCAGAGCATGGACAGTCTCTGGGTGAGGAACCTGTCCCTCCAGCATGTACTGTTGATTGTGGTAATGAGGTTGAGGTCTCTGGAGCATTTGGTGCGGAGGGATTGGGACATGTACATGTTTAATAAAGAAACAACAAATAAATACATACAAATAATTCAATATATCCTGCACTGAAACCACGTCTGTTCTTTGGGGGTTAGATATTTGCTATCTATGTTATTTTGAAATGTAGAGGTGTGGCTAGACAATTTGGCACCTGGGACGAGGCCCTCATTTGGCACCTCCCACTTCCTCCAAGTTGTAGAGCAGAAAAAAAGATGTCTGTCTGTTATCTCTGCATACATCAGTAACATACCTTGTGTCTATGCGTGCAATGAAATCTTCTGCAGTAAGTGCAAAAAATGTGGAAAAGCTAAAAATAATTGGGGGACAAAGGCCCAAAATCAGGGTCATTTTTTTAAATATTGCTCTTACAAACCTAGAAAGTTACTAGAATAAATTAATTTGGGTTATTGTGCATTTACTAAAGGAGATGAAGTCTGAAACTCAATTGCATATCATTTAGTGACTTCAGTCTTTGGCAATTTGCCAGAAATGTATACATTTCATGAGGAAAAGACCAGAAATATGAGCAGATATCTGGACATTCTTTGAAAATGTAGACAGTGGAGAGGAACTCAGTCTGCTTGTAACAAAATGTAGACATCACAGTCAATTTTCCCCTGTATAAACACAAACTACAAGAGTACCATAAACTTACATCACTCTTTACTTTCATCTGACATTGTGCTGCTAACTGGTTTACTTCTTAAAACATTTAGTATGTAGTTTGAGTCATTTTAAACTCATTAACACGTCTGTGCACTGGAATATCACAAATCTCACAGCCTACATGACATTATATTCAGGAGCATTTTCTGAAGAATCATCTTACAAAACAGGACAAACATAAGTATTTTGTGAGCAGTAAAAACTATTACAATTATGCAAACAATTCTGTTGGTAACAATTATTATTTACAGTGATAATAGCATATTTACACTGTTTACAGAAATACTGTAATGTTACAATTCACATAAACCCAGAATTACATTTTCTTTTAAACTTTCATAAACTAATTGCTGTATCTTGAAACTGTACAACCTAGACATATATTGTCAGAGCACTTTACTTAGCCACTCTTGAGCTTTTCCATGAAAGAAAGAAATCCCAGAGTACTTGCTTATTAAGATATTTACAGGTATTCAAAAATTATGCTTAAACTTATAATTAGCAATATAAATAACATTGAATATCTCTCAAGATGTACAATGCAATTGTCAAAGACAGTTCTCTTCAACATCACGTGCAGTTTCACCTGATGCCATTTAGTGGTTTGTATGTCATGTGGTTTTGGAAATATTAAATACATAGGGAAATATTGCATATCTTCATAACTTATAAGCAACATTATTTTCAGTACACTGTACTATTTGTGGACATTCATATTTTTTCTGTCTCACACCATGGCATTTAACACTATGCCCCTCAACAGTATGTAGATCTCTCAGTTGTGAAAATATGAATGTAAATACAAAAATATGAAAAATCAAGCAAAAGACAATGATCAATATCTCCATTGCAAGACATTCATTGATTTTTATGTTTATTTAGTCATCCTTTGTTGACTGGGTTAGTCCCATTAGACTAGACATCTTTAAGGGAAGACATGTGGTGGAATTTATACTATGAGGGCAACTTTCCCCTAATCTGTTTGGTGAGACTTCCATTGCCAGTGTAGGTTTGTGCTGGATGAGAGAAGCATTCTGCAATCAATTTGCAAATGAAAATGTTGAAGTCAATTGAGTTATTTTGTATTAAAATGGAGATATGAAATCTTTAGAAGTAACAATGGCTGATGCGAAAAATATGGAGTGTGCAGATGTTGTCATCACTATCCTCCATGCAGGGGCTTTGCCTGATGAGGAATTACATGTTATGATTCAGCAGAAGGTACCAGCAAATGATTATGCTGTTTTGTGGGGGATAAGCTGGACAGACAAGAAGTAGTAATGTTGGTTTCAAAAGAAAGAGCAGTGCTGGGTGTAGCATAGAAGGCGAAGGATGTTAACCTTGATTGAGAGGAGAACGTACCTGTGGTGGAGAAAGTATGCTATGAAAGTATTATTTCTAGAGGGAAAGAACCATCCAGTCCTACTAAAAAGCAGAGTCATAAACCAACAGTAAGAATTAGATGAAAAATTGAAGAAACCCTTTAACAGGTATGATGTTAGAGACAATTTGGTCTTACCATTTGGTTTTAACATGCAGGATATTCAAACTTTTATTTTCCTTGGAAATGAATCAGTCTGCAATATTATTTTTGAGGCTTTTGAGGGATTAAACATATTAATGAGAGGTTGCAAGGAAAAGCCCTACATTTTTCTGTGGAACAATTTGTTTCAGTCACAACAGTATCAATCTAAAAAAGTACTATATAGTTTCAGACTGATGTGGACAAAAGTGATTTACTAGAAGTCTTGAGGCATATATATGATAATATTGTGAGTTTTTAACAAGATTTTAGACAACAGAGGTCTATGAAAAAAGGGTTGAAATGTTTTGTGACTTAAAAAATAGAGAATGGATTAATCAGACATATTCCAAATGGCATATATGTTGAAGGGATTAAAGAAAGTGTGTGTTTTGGGGGGTCAGTGCAAAATGTCTTTTCACTGGGCGTCTGAAAAACATTTGATCTCACAACATCCTGAGGATTTTATGGGAAATATGTGGGAGCGTGATTATGTTATAAAAACATACACGACTGACTGATTTAAATAGCACAAAAAAGGCTATTTCTGTAAGGACTACTTGGATGGTTCTGAAGTTAGTGATGTAGTTACTAGTCAAAATGAAGATGTTATTATAAGAAAAAAATTAAGAAGCTACTTTTGAAGAAAATATGGTGCTAGATAATGAATATATATATATATATATATATATATATATATATGTGTGTGTGTGTATGGGTCTACTTCTTTTGACCTAACTTTCATTTGCCTGACACTCATTTGCCTGAGACCAAATGACTGAAATTTAATTTGCCTGACACTTCATTTGCCCGACAAGTATTATTAGCAAGAAAATGGAATATGCCCCCTTCCCCACTGCAGTGCGACCCTGGAGTTAGAATATATAGTTAGGGGGGGGGGCGAAGCCCCCCACTTACTTTTCTGTTACTAAGCAATATTACATCAAAAGTTAAGAATATCATATGAAATAAAGTGGGGGGCTGTGCCCCCCACACCCTCCCTAACTATATATTCTAACTCTAGGGTCGCACTGCAGTGGGGAAGGGGGCATATTCCATTTTCTTGCTAATAATACTTGTCGGGCAAATGAAGTGTCAGGCAAATGAAATTTCAGTCAAATGGGGTCAGGCAAATGAGTGTCAGGCAAATGAAAGTTAGGTCAAAAGAAGTAGACCCATATATATATATATATATATATATATATATATATATATATATATAGATATATATATATATATCTACTTCACATAGTCAACATTTTATATGAAACCATATGATTGACATTTGAAATGTTGACCATGTAATATAAAAAAAAAAAAACAATAACTTATCTTCACACTGCTAGAAGGCCCACCCCCCCCAAACTTAAATATACCAACTCTAAGATTGCACTACAGTGCAGAAAATGGAAATCTTTCCATTCCGCACTGTATGAAGATGCCAGTTCTGCATGGTCGACACTTCGAATGTCACTCATATGGTCTCGGCCATATGGTCTTCGACATTCTAAAATGTCGACCATATGAAGGGGACCCATAGATATATATAATATATATATATATATATATATATATGCATACATACATACAAATATTTTAGACATGGGCATTAATGGTCTTTTAGCCTAACTATATACCAAAACAGTTGTTCCCATAAAAGTTTCCAGGCTGCTCTTAAAATGCCTAAACTAGTGTTTGTCTTAATGTAATTTGGTAGTCTATTCCATGCATCAGCTACTCTCTCAGAGAACCAATTAGTGCACTTCTCACTACTATAGAATCTTCTACATAGGTTATCTGATGATTCTCTAGTACTTTTTGATAACCCCAAATATTGCAAAAGGTTGTTGTCTCTAAATGTCCTATACACCTGAACGAGGGCTCCTGTCAAATATCTATATGAGACACTGTACAACTTCAGATATTTTAGTCTTTCATAATAACAATGACTTCATCATTTCTGATTTCATAGACTTTATAAATATTTTTATACAACCTGCAGTTCTATAACTATCATTAATCAACTGGTTGATATGATTAGAAAAAAACTTGAAGATGGATGTTCTCATATACCCAGGTCCTTAAATGAATCTACAGTTTTAATTAATGTGTGCTGTTATTAAATATTCACCTTTCAGTTTATGTCTCCCAAATCTCATATGCTTTGTTTTTGATGTATTTATCAGCATATTATTCTTCTGTGCCCAAATGGTCATTTAGTCGAGCCCTTTGCGGACATGCCATATCTGTAACATGTGTAATCAGTTTACCTAATTTCAAGCCATCTGCATAGAGAATGTAGACCACCTCAGATGAAAACAATAGATCTGAAAGATATATTCTAAACAAGTAAGTGCCTAGGGAAGAGCCCTGTGGGACATCCTGAGTGTAACCAAGGATTTCACCTGTCCCGTTATATGATACTTGCCATGTCTTATTTCTAAGGCATACAGCTGTCCATTTTATGAAGAGTACATCAATGCTTATGAAGGTTATAAGACAATAAATGTTATCATGTTCTTGTCCTCCTTTTTCACTGGATGATAATAATAATAATAGCTAAAATAGCAGCATGTAATATTTCTTTGAAAACCTGCATTCAAACAGAAGTTATTTTGTTTTTACTGCCTCGTACAGTACAGAAGTCTTGTGTTTCTACAATGACTATGTAGCTTATTACATCTCAGACTGGCAGAGCTCCATGTTAAGCAGTTCATGTTTAACATCTTGTGACAAGAATGCTATAAATTATGTTACTGTGTTTTACTGACTACTGTAATTAATATGCTACATGAAATCATTTCAAAAATATTACTAGTTTGTTAAAAACAGTAGAGAGGCATATTTGTTGATTAGGACCATGTCTACAACATGAATGCTTTCATTCTGTTTTAGGTAGTCAGCTAATAAATTTGGGGGCTGTCTGATCCTTCTGAATCTGGTCTTCCTTTGCAACCTCCATCAGAGAAACTCAACACACACCCCAACCATCACTTTACCCTGAATCCTCTAGAGTGTTACCTATGCTGGCCTATTCCTTAGCAATTTCATTGAGAAAGGATGTGGTCCTCCTCAGTCCTTTGCATTGTACTAGCATTGACCATTTGCCCCTCCTAAAAACTGTGTCCTGAGAAAAAAATGAAAAATAGCAAATGTCCTAAGATTTTATTACAAACAAAATTCCTAAGGTTCCCATAATAAAAACAACTATTTTATGTCTGAAACACCTTAATACAATATGAAGTAACAGAAACAACTCCATCTCTATGACAGTGACCTTTTTATGTGGTAACAAAGTGAAATCGAGTCCTATACACTGGCTGTGGATTATAGTTTGTCCTGCAGATTTTCATATATCCATAAAAAAGTGCTCCGCTTCAGACATCTAAGATGGTAGCAACCCTAAAGCATACATAAGCACCCTTTATACTGTAGATTGTATTTAGTTGCAGCTACTGGGAATTACAGACTTGCTGGACCTTAATATGCCCATTTCAAAGGGTTGTACTTTGGGCAAGTTGTCACTTTTGACTATACTTAAGCAATGTCACCAGGCAGGGGCTGGCATGCTGTAATACACTAATTCCTTACAAGTCTGCACATGCCTTCCATGTACAGCGAGAGGAACAGATAACACCCTCCCTCAGAGTGCAGAAAAACACATTTAGCCAGCCTCTCAGTCCACTGCCCCCTCCCCCAGCTAGCTCTCCTAGACTCAGGCTGGTAATTAAATCCAGATAATGACAGAATGAGAAAAGAAAACCCCTGGTCTGTTCATCAGTAGACTGCAAAAGCATTCTCCTCTCAGGCACACCTACTCTTTAGCAAAGTCTCTCTCCATCAACATAAAGGAAATCCAGACTTACTCCAAATTAAAAATTCAACAAAAAAGCACTTGATAGAAGCCAAATGATCTTGCTTCTCCTAACCCATTAGCCTTTCCCTTTTGCATGTCTCCTGCTCTCTCAGATTTTCTGCAGGTTGACCCACTTTAGAAACTAATGTATATAATGTGCATTCCACTCTGCTTGTTCACTAGAATGTATATATACAGTTTTGTTATATAACTAGCCTGAACTATTCTGTTATTGCTTATATATTGGTCTTTTTATTTGTGAAATGCTTTGTATTTCACATGGAATTAGCATGAAATTGGTTAAGATTGATCAGTGCACTGTCCTGGTAACCAACTATGAATAAATAAACAAATAAAATTAAATTTATTACCTGTACTAAAAGCACAAGAGCTTTTTTCTCCAGGCCACTGCTGAAAATTGGCCTTTATAACAAAACTCAGTCAGTTTATCTTGGTTAACAAAGAGAAATAAATAAAATAAAATAAAATAGTGCTGTTAAAGACAATGTCCCTCCCCTTCAATAGGTATCATCATTTCACCAACATGACACACAGTGAGACGGTTAACCAAAACTGTAACTACTCTTGAATGTTTCTTTTCAGTACTTTCAATCTGTTCGACATAGAAACCAGTAGAAATCACTCTTTAATAAACATATGAAGATCCTAACCCTTTATGCTTTGATATATTCTGTAACACTCCAGCAGCTGCTTTTATTGGGCATTATTCATTGTTTAGAAAATACATCTCTTCTCTGAGCATGACCAGCTCTTTCTTTGTAAATGTCATCAACAGTCCATCTGATTTTTCATCCACCTTCAGGACCTACTGTGTGTTTTTACTGCAAATACAGTGTGTTTTTTTTCTGTGCCTGTGAGGTGCTCTGGTGAACTTGTAGGGCAGTTCTCCACATCCATCTCCTGATTTTCAGGGATTCCTTGATTTTGCCTCAAATCTTTCTCTGTTCCATATAAGACCTGAACTTTTGTGGCAAAACAGCGAGTACTACACCCACTAAATTCAATCAAATAGTATAGCTACACACACTAATTTTCAGAAAATACATATTAAATGCCTTTTTAAGGCCATAGTCACAATAGTCAAAAAATGTCCCTAGTTTGGGACCATTGTATTTAATTTTTTTCCTGCCTTGTCCCTGAGTCTTGAAGCAGAGGTAGCCTTCAGCCTATACAAAGGACCTGTAATGTTCCTTGTGGCCTGAATGCATTGTTTACTCCTGGACATGGTTAGCAGAGTTCATGATGCCTCTCCAGTCTTAAAAATTACAAAAATAGTTCCACTGAAAAGGCATTAAGTAAAATTTAACAATATAATCCATCTGTAAATTATATAATCTCTGCAATTAAACTATAGTAGCTGCCAGGTATCTATTCTCAACTTAATTTGTTCACAAGTGAATAAAGTAGCAATCAAATTTGCTTATTAACTATAACTCTTCTTCAGAGTACTGCTTGTGATGTGTTTCAGTTGTTCTTGTCTAGTTTTATTATCAGTAATTATGCATTGTTAGTCTTGCCCTGCTCCGTTGATTCTGAAAAAAATCCCATTTTGCTCAATAATTGACAGTACATAGGTATAATTTAATAAAACAACAATGAAAACCAGGTGTTTGGGAGCCATTTTATATTATTAATCCTGATTCCTGCATTCTTCCACAGCATAAATTATATCTTGTTTATATTACATTTTATCCACAGACCAGCATATTAAATAAATTTACAAAAATCTTATCATCTTTGTTCTTACATTTTTGGGATGTTACCTTAGGAAAAAATCTATGTTTAAATTCATATTTCCTCATAGTAGTAAAATTCATAAGTATTTATGAGCAAAGAACTATTATTCTGTTTTAACTTAAGACCTGTATGGATTTAAATGGCCCACAATTTTAAAAAAGATACTTTTCTCATTTAGCTTTGCCTCCATATCTGTTCTTTGACAACAATAAATTAAACACATGCATTTTGATAGCTAACTGGAAATCCTAGAGACCATCATATTTTTTTCTTGTGGTTCATGGGGGGTGGTCCGAAAGACGATAATATTGTATTTTTTTTTCTTTTTATATATGCTTAAAGACAGGAATCTGTTGACGGCCACGTGGAATTGATTACACTCAAGTGAGGAATGGTGACAAAAGTATTCAGTCATACATACTCATAAATAACCAACCAGAGTGTCTTAGAAAACAACACATGCACAACACTTAAGTACTACAAATACAACCCCTCAGTTATGTGTGACAGACATAACAGATAGAACAGTGCCTTTTATGACTATTAACAGTCACTTTTTCAGATGGTACATAACTCCTACAGAGCTGTACATCAGGTAGAAAAACAACATCATGAAGCAAGCAACCTGATATGATACACTCCTTTTTTTTCAGTAGTATAATAACAAGCCTTGCACAATGGATTTAGGACAGCAAAATTATTTTTAAAGGACATTATGAAATTACCTGTTCTGACAAGTGCTTCATATATGTACATAGGTGTATACTAGACTAATGACCACTAGGGCACTTATAAGCTTAGCCATGCAACCTAAATGTGACCCACGAATTTGCTTGAGGTGATTTTCTGACTGCTTCTGTCCATTAGAGACATAGACACCAGACCAGGGGTGAATGCCCATTTACCAATCCATTGGTCCAAGTTGCTATTAAATATGGTTAGAGAGGAACTCTGCTTCACATCAGTGGGGAGCCTGTTCTAGAGAATGGGAATTTTCTAAGAATCATATCTGTCTCTCCAACAAGTCCTAATTATGGCACAAGTAAAATTTAGATTTTTTGATCTAATAGTTCTGATGCTCTTTGTTTTGTAGATGTGCAAGATGTTCATCAAAATGGGGTCCAGGGATGCCAGAAATGCCCGGCAAAGAATACCTCTCAGTAGTCTGTACAATACAGAGTAAAGAGGCAGGGGCTTTGAGGTGGTCAGCGCATGACATTTTGTTTACTCTCTTTATTCTTTTTGTTGTAACCTTTGTGGAGATGACAGTTGCTGCATGTGCCTGGTCAGCTATGTATCAAAGTTGGCATTATACTCTATGATGGGTCTGATGAGGGTTGGGTACAGTGGTACAATGACCTCTCTGGACCTTGATGCCATGCCCTTACTTATAAGTTGAACAACATAGAAGGTTTTTATTGCTACCTTAATCAAAGGCTAGGTTACTATCATAGCATCATAGGAGGTTACTAGGCTAATGGCCCTGAGGCCCTTACAAGCCTAGCCAAGAGTTTATCCCCAAAAAGAAACCTCAGCCAGCACTTGTCACTCCTTTCAATGAGGGACACAGGTGGAACCCCTGAGAAGAATTTGTGGATTCCCATCTACTCATCAAGGTTGCGCTTGAAGAGGGTCAGCGAGATGCTCTGTTTGTATGGGAAGTCTATTCCAGAGACGGGGCAGCCTCTGGGAGACAAACCTGTCTCTCTAGCAGGATTTGTTGCTGTCACATATTAGGTTCAGGCCTTTTGAGCGGGTAGTGTGTGAGGGTTAGACTTACGGATATGGAGCATCTCTAGCAGGGCAGTATAGTAGCAGGAGTTCACAGATCCCTGTCTAGTGAATCAACTTTTAGGGGTGTTTTATTGATGACATAGTTACCCGGGGTGGCTGATTTCCTGAAAGGCACTATAATGCATTTCTTGACATTGAGTTTTAAGCCATGGCTTTGGCACCAAGTGTTTCCCTGCATTAAGCCTTCCTGAAGGGTGGTTCTTGTCTTGGGAGATTCCATAACTGATTTCAGTTTGCAATCATGTGTGAACTCAATCAGGTAAAGGCTTTTGATGTTGGCTTTAACCTCCAAGAAGTTGACGCCAAAGAGGAGTGGATCCAGTAATGAGTCCTGAGGGATTCTGCTGGTGACTGGCCTCTTTGTGGAGATGACCTCACCGATCCTAAAATCATGGGTCTTATCCACGAGCCAGCTAACTATCCAGCATGTTATAAAGGGGTTTATAACTAGTTCCATAAGTTTGTTGACAATGCCCATGTGACATATTGTATCAAAATCTTTAGCTAGATCTAGGTGGGCAGTATGTACTGCTTTCCCCTCACCCACTTCCTTAGTGATCTTTCCACTTCCTTAGTGATCTTTTCAAAGGAGTTCACCAGGTTCAGTAGGCGTGACCTTCCTTTGACAAAGTCAGACTGGGATGGATCATGTGTTGAAGGTCTCGCATGTATTTGTTGATAATTTCCATTATAACTCTTTCCATTGCTTTGCATAGGCTCATAAGGTTCATAGCAGATTACTAGGCTAACAGCTGAAATGCCTTTAGGAGCCTAACCATTATTACCTGGCTTACTCAGGCTAGTGGAAGGCTTAGGTTTGTGCCTATTCCTTTGAGTTTTTTTTTTTTTTTTTTACAGAATGCCCCTGTCCATAAGGGACATAGGTGACCCTCCAGAAGTGAAGTTACAATTTCCCATCCATTGATCCAAATTTTGTTTGAAGAGGGTCAGGAAAGGGCTCTGAATAATGTGAATAAGTAACCTGTTCCAGAGAAGGGGTAACCTCTGAGACACATATCTGTCCCTTTAGCATGTTTTTTTTTTTCATGTCACAGACCAGGTTTATATTCTTGGATAGGGTAATCCTCATGCTTTTTGTTTTGGGACTGTGTAACAGTTCCATCAGGACTAGATTTGAGAATGCCCTGTAGGTTAGGTATATATCACCCCTTAATAGTTAGTAAGAGACAGACTAAAGGGATAGGGCTTTTAGTTGATCCGTATATGACATGTTTTTAACACCCTGTATTTTTTTGTAAGGAACCTCTAAGGCTGCTCCAGTTGTTGCAAGTGTTTGGTCAAGTACATGACAAAAGGTACATTGTACTCAATTATAGGAGTGTTGAGGTCAGAGTATAGTGTGACTATAACCTCCTTAGATCTGGATACCATACTCTTACTTGTAAGTTGTGCCACACAGAAGGACTTCCTCACTATCGAGGACAGATGGGTGTCAAAATGCAGTTTACTGTCTATCGGTGTTGCTACATCTCTCACCAGTGGATCCACTCTTAGGGGGTCTGATATTAATGTTGTAATTGGATTAAGTCTGAAGAAGTGTTCTGTGCAATGCAAAAGCACTTACTGTTCTACTTTCAATAAAGAGTTTCATTGAGTATTCGAGCCAGTGGTGTGCCTTTGTGTTTATGCTCCATAATTCTTCATTTTGTACCACAGAGGCACTTTATCCTGAAGACTGAGTTTTTTGCTGTGAGTATATAATTTGCAGATGTATTTGACTTTCAAAATGGTATAATTATGCATTTTTTGCATTTAGGTTTAGGCCAAAGCTCTGGCACCAATTATTTGTCTGAGTCACACATTTATGAGATATATCTATGTCTTTGGGGGATTCAGTGAATATCCCCATCTTTTTGTCATCAGCAGACTTGGTCAGCCAAAAGCCATCTGCATTAGACTTGACTTCAGAGAAGTATATTCTAAACAGGAGGGGTCCAAGCACTGGCCTCTTGCTGGATGTGGATTCCCCCCAATCTCAAAACAAGTATCCTGTCCGAGAGCCAATTGACTATCCATCTGGCAATGTAGTTTATGCTCAATTTTGTGAGTTTATCTACAATATCCAAGTGGGGAATTGTGTCAAATGCCTTAGCCAAGTCAAGGTTGTCAGTATGTATGTTTTTACCTTCATCCATGGCATTGGTGACTTTCTCAAAGTAGTCCACCAGACTGAGCAGGCATGATCTGCCCTTGACGAAGCTGAACCGAGTTGGGTCCAGTGTTTGGAGATTTCCTATGTCATTGCTTACCAAGTCCATGATTATTCTTTCCATGGCCTTGCATATGAGAATAGTCAGACTCTCAGTAATTTTCTAGGTCTGTTGATGGTCCACCTTTATTTAGAGGGATGACCATTGCTGTCCTTAAGTCTGCAGTGACAAAGCCTGTCTGGAGGCTGTGGTTAATTAGAGATCCTAGCTGGCCTAATAGTTTGTGTTTCAAGCAATTTAAGAGGCATCCTGGGATATTGTTGAGACCCATCAAGGCTTTGGTGTTAATTTACAGAGCACAGTGATGACCTGTATTTTGTAATAACTGGTAGAGGAATGATGGGGGGCATTTCCTGGAGAGGTAACGGGAAGTGATGAGGGGTGAAATTCAGTCTGAATTTATTGCCCAGCAGATTTGTATATCTTCTGGGTGGGTATAGGTAGTGCCACCTACATCTAACTCTGTATATTGTTGGGTGTTGCCGTTAAGATTACAGATATAACTGAAAAATGCCTTATGGTTATCCTTGATTGGGAGGTTATTTTTGTCACAAAGTTGGCTTTTAAAGACTTGAGTGGTTCCTAAATTTGCTTGTTTACACTAATGAGAGAGATTTTGCCCTTTTGTTCATGTCCTGTCCTATGTCTGCACAGGGTTTTCTTTCTTTTGTTGTACTACCTATTTATACCAGTGGTCTACCAGAATGGTTTATCTTTGCAATTTGACCTTAGTTTATTTCTGTCTGGTACTGCCGTTTTCATGCAGCTGGTTATATGGTTGTACAGTGTTTGTGTGTACTCCTCCATCTAGGCCTCCATATTTTCTGGGTTTGGGGGAGCTTGGATATTAGCTATGCTGTCGCATAATGAAAGGTATTTAGACTTAGAAAAGTTCTTAAAGGTTCTGGGTTTAGATGGGGGTTCTAGCTTTATATTTGTTTCAAAGGAGACCACTTTGTGAGACGATCTGTCCAGTGAGAAAATTACACTTGACTGATGCAACATTTTCCCATATTTGTGAGTGCCAGATCTATGATATTTGTACCCATATGGGAAAGCAGACAAGCTTTTCCAGGGCAGTTGCATTGACAAAGTTTAGAAATCTTTGAGCCTGCAAGTTAGTGGTTATGAAAGCTTCCCAGTTATTGGAGGGGTAATTGAAATCATCCAAGAGTATGGCATTGGGCTGAATGGTAAGAGAGTGTAGTACATTCAGGTATGAGGTATGGTTTTACTGGGTCATAGTAGGGGAACTGTAGCTAGCAAGGATATGGTAAGGGATTTTACCTATGGTTATTTGGACATGGAGTAGTCCAAGCATGTGTTTGACCAGTCTTGAGGTGTGCTTATCTTTTATGAAGATTGATACACCTCCACCTTTTGTCCTTTCATGTGCAGTGGATGGTCTGAATGCATGGAAGGCATTATAGCCTTGCAGTGCTGGGGTGTTTTCCGTGGTTTTGAACCATGTTTCAGTAATTGCACAGACATCAGAATTCTCCAGGGTAAGGAGTGCTTCCAGGAAATTTAGCTTTTTGTTGAGACTCCTAGCATTGAGCAGTGATACCTTTAGCATATCATGAGTAGATTTTGCTATGCTGAAAGGTTTAACCGTTTGGCAATGTCTAAAAAAGGTACTATGGGGTGGAATAATGATTTGGCCAATATCCAAAAGCCCAGTGGTGACAGGTGCAAACCATCTCTAGCAAAGCCGTGTAGCCTGTCATTTCTGTTCTCCCAGGCTGAAAAATATTGGACCCCCCTGCCTTGGAGTGACACTGGTAGCTAAGATAATTATTTATTAAAGTTAATCATTTTCTGTTGGTATTGCGGCATCATCCTTGGAGTAGGTAGAATACTGCTCAATCCTAGGCTCATATCTGCCTGTGACACATATTTTGAGCTCAATCATGTCTCTCGTCATATAGTCCAAGGAGGTACATCTCAGGTCATTCACACCCACATGGATTATGACTGAGTCATACTGGTACATAGGGGTAAGTGACCTGAGTGTTGTGTGATCTGGTGAATCCTCGCTCCTGATAGCCAACTAAATGTGATGTTCTCCTTATTCAGCCCGGTGAGAGGGACATCAGTGTGTCTCACAGTGGAGACTCCTATGACCAAATTATTGGGTTGCGTGGTGTTATGCTTTATGGGGTCTGTAGTCGAGCCACTTTGTGGAGTAGTTTTATGTGTTGTGGTGTGGGTTGTCTTGTTTGTGTACTCTTGGATTTGCTGAGGGCAGTGAATGGGAGACCCTTGAGGTTTTGGGGAAGTTACATATGAGCACCTCTGCATTTGTGGATCTATGTGTCTGGTCCTTAGCAAGTGTGGTGAGTGTTATGTGTGCATGTCACTAATAAACTCTTTGATGTTTTTTGTGTTGGTATGTGACAGTCTTGCCTCCAGTGACTTGTAATTATCTCTCTACTTACTGTATTTGTTCTTCCAAAATTAAATGGTTGTCAGTAAATATGAAGCAATTACTGCATTGCCTCAGAATGTTCATATCCTCCAAGCTGGCTGCAGACATAGTAGGAAAGTGCCTACCATGGATGTTGGTCCTTAATACATGTTTTACAAAAGTATAAAACCAAATTCTAACCACAGTTCTAAGTTCCTTCTATTCTCAATATGAAGAATATCCAAGAAGAATGAATAGAATGAAAAACGCTCACTTTATTAAAACCAAAGCTTTCAGGAATGTCCCTTCTTCAGTGATTAATGAATACATTTAAAATCAAGCGCATATATATTCACAGTAAAACACAACCACATGTTTTACAAAAGAACAGAGTGGGAGATGTTTGCAACTGGAGGAGGTTTGGCTGCTTTAAGTAGTGTAATCTACTGCTAACTGATGTGGCGATCCTGCTCAGTGTGCAAACCAATTGCTCCTTGAGCAGCGTGAGACTGTAGAAATTTCAGAGAGGGTACTTATAGGTTTGTGTGCTGTAATAGTGTATTGTACAGCTAACTATATGCAGCAATGCTGCTCAGCTTCAAATCAGTTGCTCTATGAGAAGGGCAGGACTGTGAGAAATTTCAGAGATAGTTTTTATAGGAAGAAATGCAGTTTCTAAGTGCTTGTGACTATACAGGGCACTGCTAACCACTGCTGCATGAAGTGCAGCATTGAGCAAACACGAGGCTTATATACAAGCTGACTAAAAGCAACTTTAAAGAAGGTTTACACTCAGGTCAATCAAATAAGCACAAAATAACCTTTCCACCATCTTTTCCCAGCTCAGATAGATGAAATCAGCCTTCTCCTGCCCAGGAGTGCAGAATTTCAACCCTCTTAATGTAAAATTGATTGGTCTGGAGCCCAAGCGTTACAGAACCACAAAAGGATGTCTGAAAGCACTGCCATCAGCAGATATAACTGCAGAACAGCAGTCCTGGCAACAGAGGAAAAAATGCAACTTAAAACTCTAAGCAAAGGCAGAAAAAAACTAAACAGCATAGGAATCTTCAATATTGCAGTGAAAATAAGTAGTACAAGTGCAAAATGATACTTAAAATATATTATTTTGCCAAGGATGGCTTCAGATGCAAGCAAACTTCCTCAAACTCTCTGGTGTTGTCACCAAATGCTGAGCAGCTCTGATTAAGTGTGGGAGGAGGACAAAGGTCCATATGTTGGCAGATGTCCCAAGAAGCATTAATTTAAAACAAGAAAAGGATGTGAACTTTCAAAGTATGAAAAACTTACTAAGGAAGCTTTGTAACTGCTCATCTGGCAGCAGAACAATACTTTAAGGTGAGCAGTTCCAACTGATACAAAATACATTCTTTCTTGGCTTTCACTACCACAGTAACAGGCTTTCAGCTGCACTATGAATATAGGATAGCAAAATAATTTTGAAGGTTGTTATGAATTGCCATGCTTTGCTAAGCTACCTGATGCACTGAGATACAAACATGTATGGGTACAAAACCTTGCAAGAAGCAAAGAAGCAGCAGTTTTAAAAAGTACAACCCCCTCCCCCCAACACACAATCCTCTCAAAGCAGGTGGAATATCTATAGAACTTGTTTGTCTACAGTATTTGGCATCTGCAACTGAGTGTCCCAAAATTACAAACAAACAAATAAACAAACAGCAAACCCAAAGTATAGTGAATGTCAGAATTCACTTTTTTAAATTATTTTGTAAGGAGAGACCAGTTGGTATAACTGTTAAGGTCTTCACCTTCCTTGCATAAGGTACAAGTTTTGATCCTGGCCTCTGACCAATACCTGTTTGGAGTTTGCATGTTTTCCCTGTGTCTCTGTGGGGCTCCTTCCATCTCCGGAAAACATGCTGAGCGTTTCCATCTCAGATTCATCAATGAATGGAGTTGTGAGCAGCAGCACAGACTCTACATGGTGCCATATAGGGGGAAGAGTTGTACAGACCAACTGCTTTGGGCATTTACTGTGGTGCACAGTATCCTCAAAATAGGAGAACACAGATGACAGACTGTGCACCGTGGCAGGGCTAGCCACTTGACAGTGTAGAATTATGGCACTAGGTGTCTCCAAAATGGGCAGAGGTAGTTACTGGTGATAAGTGGGTTGAGGATACAACCTATGCCAGGGATCCATGCTAACAGTGGGAGGGGTGTATGTACCCTTGTTTGCCAGTGTGTGCCCACCATAAAAAAAGCTTAACAAATTCATTGACAGGATGCAGCTTGGAAGTGGATGACATGATGTTACGGAGGAGGCTGGACATACTATGTATCCAAGAGACAAAATGTAGGCAGTGCAGCAAAGCCACTTGGCTTGGGATCCAGACTCTACTACTCAGGAGGGACAGGTTAGAAATGATGCAGGAATTGTGGTGCTGTGGTGAGGGATATCATCAGAATTAGTGACAGACTCATAGCTATCAGACTCCAGTGTAATGACAGGGCAGTAGCATTCATAATCTCAGCCTATGCCCCACAGCAAGATTGTGATAGTGAGGAAAAGAGTGCAGTTGGATAGCAGTTGCAGGACCTACTAGATAAAGCAGGACAATGTGAATCAGTGTTGAAAATGAGTGATTTGAATGCACATTTTGGGACAGACAGAAAAGGATATGTGGATTTCCTGGGTCCAAATGGGTGGGGCAATAAGAATAAAGATAAATAAATCTAGACTTCTGTATGGCAAATGGCTTGATAGTAGCCAACACAATGTTCAGCAAGAGACACAGTCACAAGATCACATACAAGAGTGGCCAACATGCAGCTGAGGTAGACTTCCTCCTAGTAATGAAAAGGCACTGAGGTAGAATCAGTGTTTGCAAAGCCATCCCCAGTGAAATAATCAGCCCACAGCACAAACCACTGATTACCACAATCAGCTACAAGCAGTGGTCAGAGAAGGCTCTAAGGTCAATAGACACCAGGCCGAAGACCTGAAAGTTGACTGGAGAGAAAGTACAACAGTTCAAGGAATTACTCAAGGCTCTAGCACCCCAAGAAGAGGAGGAAATGGGTGGAGTTGAAGAAGAATGGCAGCGCCACAAGACAGCATGTGTGAGGAGTAGAGTTTGTGCTGTATTAAGTAAGGTTGTCTTTTTAAGGAAGGACTTGGATTTGGAGAGCAAACCATTTTTGTTGGTAATCTATCTGCTTGCAAAGAATAGTTTATAGTCTATGATCACGCCAAGTAATTTGGTATAGGTAACTTGTTCTATTATTGCTTTACAGCTAGAAGTAATTGATATATTTCCAGCACCAAATAAGAACAAGTTAGTTTTGTTTGCATTTAGTAGTAACTGGGAATCATATGCACCATTGATATGCACCATGCACAACCTGTTATGATGTAGAGCCTCTGCATACTCGTGCCTGCTGTTAACGTATTTTTATCTAGAGCATAGAGGCTGCAATACTTCACACTATGTTCATAGGTTCATAGGTTCATACTAGGCTATCTGCCCTAGGGCATTTATAAGCCTAGCCAGAGTGTGTTTGGCTTTCGCCACCCATTTTAAATTAATTCTGCTATGCCCTTTTTCGAGGTTAGTATACTGTGCCTCTGTCTAATAGTGACACAGAAGTGATACCCGGGGTGAACCTATGATCTCCCATCCACTAATCAAGATTCCTCTTGAAGAGAGCCAATGCGGGACTCTGCCTAACCTGGACTGGGATTTTATTCCAGAGTATGTATGCAATAAGACATGAGGGGGGGGTGGCATACAGTTTAATGCCAGTCTTCTTCTTCCGTTATTTCTTGATTTTTAGCTTGATTTTATTTTTTTCAGTTGTAGATTTATCCTTCCTGATATGGATTTTAGTTATATTTTTCATATTTTTATCCGCTGCTTCATTTCCGGACGGTTTCATTTTCTTGTAATGTATATTAGTTCCAGATTTCGCATGTTGATATATCTTCTACTTTACTTAAGACATCTAGACAACCCAACCTAATCATTCATTAAAGAGTAAACCATTTGCCTGCCAAATATACTTCATCGATTTCAAAATTCTCATATGGCAATATAGGCACTCTTAAAAATTAGACTTTGGCATCTCTTGGTATCTGGCCAGAGTGCCACTATTATCATAAGAAAATAAAATATTTGAAAATACTGTAAGTGAATGAAATTTCTGGCAAAGCACCACTGAAAATTTTGATCTAAGTTAACAAACACATAAATACATAAAATAATAACCATTACTATTATGACAAACTACTCTCATACCCCCAGAACAAACCAAATATAGTCAAAATCACAATCATCATACAATTAAACAACTCCATCCAAACTGTTCTTTAAAAGCAATGCATCTTTATCATGAATCTTACTAATAAGCCGTTTAAAGAAAGTTGAGCGTATCTTAAACATTTTATCAATTTGGTTAATCAAGCTATTGAGACTTTTGCCTTAAAAAACAAATTAAGATTTGAAAAGAAAAACAAAGCTGCCTGGGTATATATTGTTACTTTGAAAGCAGCTAAGAGTAATAACAGGATTTTATTTATTTTTATTTTTTTATTTATTTATTTTACATTTGTTGACCGGGCTAGTCTAACTGGATACATGTCCATTTTCAGTAGAGGCCCGGGGAGAAAAGCTCCAGACAAACATTATAAACATTAAAGATTAATAGTGGAATTACATTAACAATTGTAAACATTGAAACCAAATAAGAGTATGGAGGGAAAAAAATAAATTGATCAAAAAAAAAATGTTTTTTTTTGAGGATAAAATTACTCTTAGTAAGTGTGGCGTAGTGAAAAATTGATTAAGGGTAGTTTGTTAAAAAAAGGTATAATATACTTGTAAACATTGAAATTATATGCAAACCTTTGTAAACAGGAGAAAATAGGAAGGTTGAAGAGGAAGTAGGTTGAAGAAAGGAAAAGTCAGAGAGCAATAAAAAAGGAGATCAGTAATCTACATTAGTGGGGTAAAGGGTGAAAGTGGACCCTAGGGAGTAGGAAGATAGAAGTGAAAGAGGAAGCAATTAGTCAGGGTTTGTGCAGGGGCACATCCAGTGAGATTTTAGGTGAAGTTTGAGTCTTAGTTTAAAGAGAAAGGGATGGTATTAGAGTTAGGTCTGTTGGTAGAAGGTTCCAGCATTTGCCAACAGTGTTTGAGAAAATGCTATCACCTGACAAGTTATTAGACTTTGTAGTACAAACAAGTAATCTAGTAGAGGAACGTAGTGAAGTTAGATTTGTGTATGGGGTGATAAGGTTAGTGAGAATAGGAGTATTTTTAGGTTGATAAAAGATTTTGTGAGCAATGATGAGTTGGGAAAATGTTAGTAAGCTAGGTAATTCAAGCCAGTTGAGTTGCTTAAGATTAAGACAATGGTGTGTCTTGTATGGATTGCTGGTAGCAAACCTGGCGATATTGTTATAGGCATGAGAAATTTTTTGGAGGTTAGTTCTTTTTAGATTAGTATAAATAGATGAAGCATAGAGAAGTGTAGAGATTAAGTGAGAGTGGGCAATGATGGTTCTGGCTTGAGGAGTAAGGAAAGGTTTGATTCTGTATAAGGAACCAATTTTTCTGTTCACTGCTTGTATGGTGTTGTTAATGTGTATATCATAGGTGAGGTTGTTGTCGATTGTCACTCCTAGAAGTTTGGTAGATTGTTCAGGTGTTATCAGGGTGCCTTTGCTAGATACAATAGAGAGATCAATAGGTGGGGACCTATTGGTAGGTGGAAATAGTAGCAGTTTGGTTTTTTTGGCATTCAAAAGAAGGCAACGTTTTAGGAACCATTCTTCAACCATGTTAAATACTTTTTGGGTTATGTAGTGGAGGTCTGAGGTGGAGTTAGCAGAGCATATAAGTGTGGAATCATCAGCATATTGAATACAGGTGGCTTCAGGGACTGCAATGTGAAGGTCGTTGATAAATAGTGAAAAAAGAAGAGGTCCCAGAAGCGTTTACGTTTTCTTTGGAGTTTACTGTGCATCAGTGAATAAAGTGATTCGTTCGATAGTTGGAGGGAGGACTGTTTTTTTTTTTTTTTTTTTTACTTTTTTTTTTTTTGAATTGAGCCCTGGGGGACTCCTATGGAGACTGGTAGAAGGGATGATAGTTTATTTTGCCAGACAACTGCTTGTTGCCTATTGTTAAGGTAAGATTTGAACCATTGAATAGCTGGTGGGTCTAGAGCCAGAAGTTAAAGGGTATTTATCAGTAGTGGATGGTTGACCATGTCAAAAGCCTTTGACAGGTCGATGAAGAGAGCAGAAGAGAGGGTGTTGTTATTACGGTTTTTATTGATGGTATCAGTGAAGGATAGAAGGGCGGTGGTGGTGCTGTGAAATGGCCTAAAGCCATGTTGGCAAGTAGCCTAAATATTGTGTTTCATGTAGTGGTTAAGTAACTGATGGAGAATACATTTTTCCATGACTTTAGCTAAGGGTGAAAGAAGAGCTATTGGTCTGTAGTTAGAATAGTGAGTGGATTTACCACCTTTATGAAGTGGGATGATATGGGAGACCTTCCAAATTTCAGGGATGATACCTTCATTAATGGTTCTATTTAGTAGGATGGATATGGGAAAGGCAATGGATTTCGCTGCTATTTGCAGATACTCAGCAGGTAATTGGTCTGCTTTATCTAAGTTCACCTTGTAAGTAGGATGTTTACATGACTTCTTGGGAATAAAATTAGTAAAATGACAGCCTTTGCAAAGCAGAGAAATTAAGTGAAAGCATTATGCAGGCTTAATTAAAAATAGTTTGGGGCTAATATGATAACTGAGGATAAGGGCGTCACTTTGAATGCTTGGAAACTTGTTCACTGGGTAATAGAAGGTGGTTCTATAAAAGCAGCATTAAAACTACAAACGTGAATACCATTTCTGATGACAGAGTAATTGCTGCTGAATTCAAACATTATTGCAATGGCCCACTAAAGTAGAGCCGTAATACATTTTCCTTTAAAGGTTGTCTCCTTTAGAGTTTAATTTTTACCTTTCTAGCATTGAATCAGACATATCTGGACAGACTTTACAGGAGAACTCTTCTGATGAATTTGTCTGATGGATTCCCATTATGTAAATACTTTGCTTTCTTTTATAATTCATTTTTCTCTTTTCTAGGTGAAGGTGTGTCATCATTGTTTACTCCCAAATCACTTGTTGCTTTTCCTCATACCTATAAATGTTGTTTTTTTTATTGTAATCACTTGGGTTGTGCCTGAAATTGGTTCACTGAGATGAGTGCATTACACTGGTAATCAGACTTAAATATATAAATAAATCAATAAATTGACCTTTGGTTTATGAAATGATGGCTGGATTTTATATGTCAGCTATAACTCTTTTTATTAAATGTATCACTTTTTGACTATATGATCTCTTGTGGTTGGCAAAGATTTGTTTAAGAAGGAAACAAGAAAATGATGAAGCATTATCATCCCATAACCCCCTTTGTCTCCCCTCTTGAAAATAATTTACAGATTGTTAACTAACCAGTTGTGAAGTTATTTGGAAACTAATAAGTTGTTTTCAGTTACTAAGCATGGACTTCAAAATGGTCATTATACAGGCAGAGCTATTTTGGCACTATTACCTGTGAGACAACGGCCATCTTCATATAATTAAGAAGGAAAACCAACTGAAATGTGTTTTAGAGTTATGGCAAATGTTAATTTGTTCAGCAATAATACTACTAAAAATGTATTCTAATATATAGGTAGTCACCACCAGAAGCATCAGTCACAGCAGTTTACTCATGACTGCTACAATTTACCTAGGTGGGCGAAACTCTAATAAAATGACCAGGTAGTACTATTGCTATTACACAGATGACTCATTTTAAATATTTCTTGCCTTTTTAAAATGGATCCATTGTCTTGTCTTATTAATATTTTCTTGCCCTGAAAGACTTTAATAGAAACAGCTGGCTTATATATTGCATGCTGTACTGTTTCGGGTATGTATTTATCCATATCTGTCTGTGCCACTGATGGTTGGCAATGATGGCATGGCCATATTTCCATGTTTAAGTTATCTACTTTTTTAATACCATCATAAATTCAAGACCAATGCATGTAACAACTATGAAGGCCAAGGCTGCAGACACTACTAAAATAGTGAAAATTATTACTTTAGATCTTCACATCAAATTTGCAATAGTATCAATTCAGTTTTAACCAATCAAAAAGCTCATCAGCCATGTCTTTATTACAGGCACTGTATATATCATCCCGTATGTGCTCACAAATAGTTTCACCTCTATAAAATAAAGGACAATTACATTTTTTATGTAATCAGTATATCTCACAGTGGTGTGGTGACATTAAATATCCAAAAACAGAAATACATATTCATATTTGTTCCAAAGGGTCTATGTGAACTAAAAAATATTAAATGCTTCTTCAATGAGCCAGTGTTTCTAAACACATTTTCTTTTCAGTTGACAATTATGAATGATTATTAAACAGATACAACTGTGCACTTTTTATTAGCATTTGAAAGCAAATTGCCAAGGTACCAGGTTAATTTTCCATGTGAATAATAAAACATTTTTTTCAGATACATTAGTTGTATATGGTGTGCCATTCTTATAAATCCATGATACAGGTCCAGTGCCACAGTGACTTCAAGACATTCTAAAATTCTTTTATTTTATAGTGAAATTGATTTCCTGTATAAGTGAATATCTTCTGTGAATGGAATGGGATAAACTATTTTTCTGCACTCTTTTATTTATCTCCTGATATATGAATTAACCTTCATCATTCATAAATACAGAGCAAAATAATTCATTTAACACCCTTATTTTAATAACTCTTTTCTGACCTTCAGAGGTTTTCATTTTTTGCATCTTCCAGTGTCTTTCTGTGTTGACTGTTTATAGTTATTCAGATGTTTTGTCTCTGTTCTTGATTGAGTTAGCTATCCTTTCCCAGGTTAAGATCTTTATTATTCTAGTTATGTTTCCTACTTCATTCTAGTTAATTAGTATTATTCATTGTCCTTAATAATGTTTTACTAAATGTTGTGTGTTTTCCTAGCCCTTTCATCAAAGCCTGTTTAATAACCATATTGTTTCATATTTTTTGATATGGATATTTGCTTTACATAAAGAATTGCTGCGTTTGTGATCACAGCACTGATGTGTCATTTTAAACTAACAAAAAATAAATGGCAAACAAATAACTTACAGACAGGTTTATTTAAGCTCCTGGTGCCTCAGTATCTTTCCTTCAGAGTACAATAATCACAAAATCAATTTATGTTATTTGTTTATCAGTAAATACAAGTGGGCGGCCACGGTGGTGCAGTGGTTAGCATTGCCGCCTCACAGCAAGAGGTTCTCCGGTTCGATCCCCGGCTGGGGTGCCTTCTTTGCGGAGTCTGCATGTCCTCCCTGTGGTCGCGTGGGTTTCCTCCGGGTGCTCCGGTTTCCTCCCACATCCCAAAGACATGCTGCAAGTGGATTGGACACTCTAAATTGGCCCTAGGTGTGCGTGTGAGTGTGCCTTCTGTGGAAGGTTGGGCGCCGGGCTGGCAACTCAACACCGTAAAACTCCACTGCCATTCAATGTGCGGACAAGGTGATCCGCTGTGGCGACCCCTGACCGGGAAAAGCCGAAAGAAGAAGTTTATCAGTAAATACAAGTAGCAAATCAATGAATGATACATTAACATCACACTTCTAAATTAATATGAAATTCCTTCACATCAGTGCTGACTCTTCTAAATATATATTTAACCTTATTGGAATCAATGTTTTATATTGTAATATTAGCTGGGCTTCCAGCTATAAATGTGCTAATTCTAAACCTCCCCCTGTTTAAGACCAGATATGTTGATACACAACCCATCTCTGCCTCTGCTTCCCCTGGATATATTTATTTGCAATGAGTCTCTCTTGAGTTTAAATCCACTCCATGCCTTATCTAACTAAATTGTTTAGTTATGCTCACTCTAAATTTTCTTTGGGTCTCTCTAGTATACCTCTTCAGTACATTACATTCCCAGAGGAAAACAGGTACTGCTGGCTGAGAATCATAACTAAACCTCTTATTACTACATTTTTTTCTATTTATATAGGATTCATATAAATTCCCAGTAATGGCACTTTCCACACAGATTTCACAAAGAAATGCCCCCTTCACGAAAACACATTCTAATTTTTAGACATAAACATTCTAGAAATCAGCCTAGTCACAATACTTCTACCACTTTGATAGCATCTTTTAAATAAGGGGTCTTAGTTTTAATCATTCAGTTTTGTAAAACCAACTTTCAAAGTACCAGTGAAAAGTCACTATATACATTAGTGATAAAGTGTAAAACATCTTCTTGGGGCACTGGTGTATGTACAAAGGTGTGCGTGTGTGTGTGTGTGTGTGTGTGTGTGTGTGTGTGTGTGTGTGTGTGTGTGTGTATGTGTGCGTGCATCCTCTCTTGTAGGAGACACTGTGCTGTTCACTGTCTCATTTCTTAAAACATATATTTCTTCTCTGTATGTCTATTTTTCAGATCTTCATTGACAGTTTCAAAATCCTTATCCAAGGTAATATTAACTCATGTCCTATAAAGACATCCATAGAGCAAAGAGTTAAATCAAATGGGGTGGGTAATAATGATAAGCATTCAGCAAATATTAGTGACTGTAGGCATCTTGTAAAAATAGCTGGAGGAGGAACATCCTTTAATTTTTCTACATAAATTATACTTGCTGTCTGTAACTGCAGTGTAACTACCCAGTGACTGTGGTTTAAAAAAAATGGGGGTACCCTATATGTAAAAATCAAATCACCTATAAAGTGAATGGAAAACTATCTTAGTCTGGAAGAACATCTCATATAAATTAATTATCTTTATATTGCTGCCATCTGAGCAGCCAAGTGCTCCAGATTGTGTGGAACGCTCTGCATTCCAACATAATTATGGCAATTACTGCCAATCGGCATCACGGTATACATACCAATCAAACAGCTACTCTGCTGTTCTGCATTGAACAACGTTGGCTGTGCTACACAATTTTTGACTGACTTGTATTTTACAATTACAGCCAATCACCATGGCAGTATGCAAACCAATCAAATAACTGTTCCTGAGGATGGGACCCAATTAGAGCTCCCAAATAATTGACCATTCAAGTAGGAATGGTTGTGGAAAATCATGTTTAAAGAGAGGGAGAAAAAATAAAATATAAGCAAACCAATACTAAAGTAAATAACTGCAATACCCGTAGTTAAAAGGAATCCTTTTAACTGCTGGTACTGCATTTATTCACTTTGATGCTGTTTTGTTTGTATTTTATTTTCCTCTCTTTAAGCAGATAACTTTCAGCCTCCTAGAGTAAGGAATCTGGACAAAGCCAATAGCCAAACCACAAAAATTGGGACAATTTTTAGATATTGCTCTTATAAACTTAGCAAGTTGCTAGAATAACAGGTTTTGTGTTACCATACATGATCTGAAAGATATGATGTCTGAAACTCAAATTTCTTTCATTATCTTATTTCATTCCTCTGTGATTTGTCAGAAAACAACATATTTTATGAGGAACAGATCAAAACCATGAGGCAAAAATTTGGGCATTCTGAAAAATTCTGAACAGTTGATAGGTATGACAAGGGTGAATATGTGTGTGTGTGTGTGTGTGTGTGTGCATGTAAATTTTGGTTGAAAGGCCATGGCCATGGTCAAGGTACGCTAAGGTACGTCACATTTTGACTGTTTGTCACACATTACTTTGTCACACATTACTATGGTCCGTGTTCCACATTGGCCTCTTAGCAGGTTGAGACCTATGGCTGCCATGTAGATATTGACATAATACTGGATTCCAGAAGCTTAACTTTTCTTTCAACTAATTTGGACTATCTCTTATATCTTAATATCTCTCTTTGTCACTCTAGTATCTTATGTTAACACACCTCAGTACTTCTATTTGTTAAACAAACTGTCGTTTGGATTGGTTGACTTTGATGTGGAAGAATTTCATGTGACATTGGAAGTGCGATGGTTTTAAGAAGTATCATTAATTAATTTGATATTCCTACAGGCTGATGTGTACATTTGTGATGATTTTTGCTTTCCTCTCTAAAAGCAGGTAAGAATGTTATACTGCAGATGTAAAAGAAACAAACATTAATACAAATAACTTAGAAGGAAGAGGGAAATGGAGGTAAGACTATCAAATAAAAAGGTTATCTTATTAACAGGGACATTATACAGGATAAAATACTACTTCCTTTTGAGGTTTTAGTGACTGATAACAGATAATTAATTCATCTGTGGCCAGAGACATTTTGTTATATAACATTTGAGCCTTTTGCATTGGCTGATAAATTTATGAATGAATGTACACAAAAGCTTCTGTGCCCCATGGAACAAGTATTTTTGTTCAATGAAATATATACCATAAAAAACAAAAACAATACTATGGTTTGGTACAGATGATGTTTCTGAGATAGAACTGAAAAAGTATTTTTCTGAATTATTTCAAAATGTCTATGAGATAGTGCAGACTTTGGATGAAATAAATGTATGCACCGGGCCAGGATATAGAAAATATTGTCATCAGTAACAGTTAAAGACTGAAGACTGCAACATTTGCCCTGAAGAATAATTTTAAATGGCAAAAAAGGAAATTTTAAATATTGGGGACAATCAATATCATACTTTTTCTGTGGAGATATGGTATTTAATGCAAGACTGTAAACGACATATGTGCTCTCAAACGGGAGAGCATGGATACATTAGTAAAAATTGTAAATTAAGATGCAGAAAGTATAGTGGTGAAGGGGACTTGTGATTTGATTGTCTTTGTTTACAGTGAGCAAAGTGAACAAGAAGCTGAAAATGAGAATGTTGAAAATGATGTCATCGGTGATGCTAATGTTCATGCAGAATGTGATAGTGAGATGAATGAAGTAAATGATGTCATTGTGCAAGGAATGGGTATGAAAGAAAGGAATGAACTAAAGCAGCTCTGAAAGAAATATGCAAATGATACGTGAAACTAGTGAAAGGAATACTGGAAAGGTATGTTTTTGTTGAAGTCTGAAATCTGAAGACTAAGAGGATAAACATTTTGAAACAATGACAGAAGAAGATGAAGATTGGAAGTAGGTGAGGCATAGAAAACAAAAAGAAAATGTGTCAGGCTGAGATGCAAGGAAATGAAAGGGTTTAATTTTTAATTTAGTGGCAGTGGAATGCAAATTACATAAAGATCACTATATGAATGGTGTACAGAAACCGAAGCAGATGTATGTTTAGGTGATCTAGATTGTTGGATAGAGAAAATAGAACAATTTATAAATAGGTGGAGAAAGGAACTTTGCAGACTTTGAAAATAAAGTTTTCAGGAATTCATGTATAATTTAAAAATGTAGATACCAAGAATATAAGTGTAAGAGAGATTGTTGATTTGTGATTTATAAGTTAAAGGCAGAAGACTGAAGCTAATTACTGTGTATGTATATGCAATCATAGATGAAAGAGTTTGCCTTCTGAAGTATTAAAAATATGTGCTTAGAAACAGGACTGTCTTAACAGCATTATTGGCCCCTAGGCAAAGCAGCGCACTGGGACCCCTAAGTACACAACACTCACAGAATTAAAAATGAAAATGACTGTTAAAAGTAAACATATCTTTATTGATACTTCCAACAAAATCAGTGTTTAGACATTAAAAACATGCTGTACAGCAAAGATTAGTCAACATAAAACATTTAAACAATACAACATTAGCCTTGAAAAACACAAACATTTCAACTACTTAATGATATAACAGCTAGTAAACCATATAGACGCAGATGGCACAGTATGAAATCATTATGTAATATTTATTATTAATCAAGTGTTCAACAAAAACGTTTGCAAAATTTCTTTGCACAGAATTGCTTTATAATTCACTTGAATTCCACAAAAGTTGCCACAGTTGTTAAAAAATTATAATCAATATGGAATATGTGTGAGAGTGTGTGTGTGTGTGTGTGTGTGTGTGTGTGTGTGTGTGTGTGTGTGTGTGTGAGATTTTGAAGGAGCGGCAAAAGTATGTTAGTTCATAGCTCATGTACAGTAGAGAGTTGATTATCTGAACTAACTGTGACCTAAGGTAGATCGGATAATCAAGCATATAATTGAACTGAATAAAGAACAGTATTAGCAATCCATCTACATACTGTGGGAGTAGAACCTAAAGCTTTCTGCATCAAAAGCAAGTATACTACCTGTTGTGTTATTAACACTGCTTTTAAACACTTTAGCACAACAGTAATTATCATTTGCTAAACAACAGTTGCACATTGTAAACAGACTAGGCATAAGCAGCACTAAACTTCTCTTCCCCTGAAGCTCTCAGCTCCTTGTAAAATGCACTTGGCACTCACTTTCTTGTAAAATGCACTTGACACTCAACCATATCTCTCAACTTTGTATCACAAGAAATCTGGAAAAAGCCAAAATTTATAGGGGGTAAGAGACAAAGGCCCAAAACCAGGGACATATTTTAAATATTGCTTGTATAATCTTAGAATGTTGCTAGAATACAAGTTTTTGTGTTACCATGCATTTCCTTAAAGACATGAGGACTGAAACTTAAATGGCTGCCATTACTGTATTTAGTGAATTCAGTCCTCACTGATTTGCCAGAACAAATGTAAAGCCACAATGCTTTGCCAGAGATGGCCTGCACCTGTCACGCCTGGGATTCCAGATACTGGCTAAGGTTCTTGCCGCCCCTATAGTGCCTTTTTTAGGCAAGGTTCAAATGACAAATTCACCACCATAACAGGAACAGATAAGCAAAATCTGAGGGTGATGCTACTCAATGCTAGAAGTCTAAATCTCAAAATGCACTCACTCTAGGTAATCCTTAAAATGGAGAACATCGATATCTGTGCAGTAACTGAAACCTGGTTCAAGGCTCCAGAGAGCACCCCTGCACTACCAGGCTATAACTCATACCACACTTTTCGGCCATGTAACCTGGACTGGAACACCAAAGCCAGAGGTGTGTCCATATTCATTAAGGATATCCACACCTCCAGGCTAATTGCTCAGGATAATGCAGCCGAGGTTATCCAAGTGCAACTAACTCTGGGCAAAACTGCAATCCAAATTGTAGCTTGCTACAGACCACCCACCATGCCCTAGGATTCCCACTCCTCTTTTCTTGATGTACTGGAAAATATTAGGGTTCAACCAGACACCCTAATAATGGGTGATTTCAACTACTCCACCATTAACTGGGAAAACTACACATGTACCAACTCCTTCACTCAACGCTTTCTGGAATTCATAAACTGCAATGCCCTGGATCAACTTATCCACACCCCCACCAGGGGCAACAGTATCCTAAATCTAGTCATTACCAACATGAGTGACCGGTGTTCCCCACCTGAAGTCAATGCCTCATTGGTCCGATCCGACCATAAGCTAATTACCCTGGATATCCACATCCTGCCCCCACCCCCCATTAAGGAAACCATGGTAAAAAATTTCTCCAAAGCCAACTTCATGCTTCTTAAGACAGAAGTGGTGAACTTCATGACACCCATGCAGATGGACAATACAGTTACTACTACTGAATCCTACACAATTGCACCTACATGAGTGCATGAATCGTGCTATCCCAAACAGAACCAAGATGCTATCCTCCAAAAAAAAGAAGCCAATCTGGTGGTCCCCTGCCATAAACAAACTGTGCAACAGAAGGAAGAAACTGTTGCAAAAGAGAGTAAAATCCCATGAGTGGAGGACCTCTCTGGTCAGTCTCAGTAAGAAGCTGCGATCCCTGATAAAATCCTCCAAAGCTAGTTACAAAAACAAAATCACCACTGATTCTAAAGACAACCACAAAGCATTCTATAGCTATGTCAAGAATCTCAATGGCAACACTCAGATCTGCTCTGAGTTACAGCACAATGGCACTAAATATACAGACCCAACTGATATTACCAACATCCTGGCAGATAGGTTCAGTGCTAACTTTACCCCCCTCTCACCCCCTAAAGAGCCCATCTCTATACTAGAAGAATGCAAAGTTCCTGTAATCACAGCTGAACAGGTAAAAATCACACTCTCCAAAGCCAAGAACACAGCATCCATGGGACCAGACAACATCCCAGGCTGCGTTCTACACGAACTACAAAATGAACTGGCACCCCACCTAAGTACCATGTTCAATCATAGTCTCACCTCAGGCTTTGTGCCTGCTGAATGGCGCACAGCAACGGTTATCCCACTCCACAAGGGGGGAGCCACCACGGACCCCAGGAGCTACCACCCCATTAGCCTGACAAGCCTGGTCTGCAAGGCCATGGAACGTATCATCATGGAACTTATAAACAAAGACATTGGTAATCTCCAAACTCTGGACCCCACCCAGTTTGGGTTTGTAAAAGGCAGATCATGTCTCCTAAACCTGATAGACTTCTTTGAAGCAGTCAACAAAGCCATAGACAAGGGTAAGGTGGTTCACACAGCCTATCTAGATCTTGCCATGGCTTTTGACACCATTTCCCACTCTGGAATTATAGATAAACTCACTAAACTAGGTATAAATCCCTATGTCACAAGATGGGTTGTCAACTGGCTCACTGACAGAACCCACACTGTGAAAGTAGCAGACTCCAAATCCAACTTCAGACCAGTGACAAGTGGAGTACCACAGGGTTCAGTTTTGGGTCCTCTCCTGTTTGGTATCTACTTCTCTGAAGTACAGGCTAACACAGAAGGTCTTTGGCTAATGAAGTTTGCAGATGACTGCAAACTAGGAGCCATAATCGAAACTCCTAACGATGTGGACATCCTACAAAAGGGTCTCACTGAGACAGATGCCTGGTGTCAAAGCCATGACCTCAAGCTCAATGCCAAAAAGTGCATTGTCATCCCCTTTGGTAAAAACTCTGTACCCATGAACTACAACATAGGTGGTAGTATACTTAACACCGAAAGTGTGATAAGAGACCTTGGGACACAGGTGGATAGTAGTCTCTCCTTTGATAATCACATAGCCACAGTAGTCAGGAAATCCTTCTACGTGGCACACCTCATCACAAAAGGTTTCTCATCCAGAAAAAAAGAGGTCATTGTTCCCCTCTACTCATCAATTATTATACCCATTATAGAGTACAACACCCCTTTTGGTATGTACCTCACAAGACATCTACAACAACTGGAAAGGCCGCAGAAATACCTCACAAAGAGGATTACCAGCCTCAAACAGATACCCTACGCAGACCATCTCAAAAAACTCCAGCTTTACTCTGTCGCATATCGCCTACTCAGAGGTAATCTCTGCCTAACATACAAAGCTATGCCAAACCCAGAGCTGTTGGACATGCTACACTTAAAGAAATCCCAATCCCTTCAAGCTACATGCTCTAGGGACCTAAACCTTGTCACCACAATAAACAGAACATGCCAGAGGGATAGATTCCTGTCCCAGAGCTTCCCCTACTCTGGAATAAACTACCTATCTATATCAAACAAAGCTCCTCATTTGCACTCTTCAAGAAAAATCTTGATGATTGGATGGGAAATAGGAAATTCACCCCGGGGATCACCTCTGTGGCTCTACTCGACATTGGCACAGGAAAATAATTTTCTTGGGTGGCAAAAGCCAGGGTACCTTTTTGGCTGGGCTTGTATAGGCCCCAGGGTCGATAGCCTAGTACCTACCTATGAACTTATGAACACAAATTTTAAGAGGAACAGACCAAAGATATGAGCAAAAGATTCCAGACGTTCTGTGAAAATCTAGACAGTAAAGAGCTATGCATGACTCAACTCCTTGAAACACAAGTGGTGGTATGGGTAGAGAATTCAGGCTCTTGTATCTAAGGTACAGAGTTTGAGCCTGAGCAAAGTAATCATAACCGCCAGTTATCCCTAACTAATTGGGGCATTACACACATACACACAAAATCCAGACAACACAAAGGCTGCATTCAGATAATTGATGTTTTAGGAAGGCTGTGTTCAGATAATTGACATTTCAGATTATCACTACTCTACTGTACAATGATTTCTAATATTTATAATGCTGATAATTCTTCAAATGTTTATAATTTAGTATAGTGTAGTAGTTATTTATTTATTGACATCAAGTCACAACATACCTAGATTAGCATGGGTTCCCTATGCTCATGGGGCCCCTGGGCAACTTCTCAGTGTGCCCATGCATTAAGAAGGCATTGCTTATAAACATGTACATTATGCTTGCGATTTGATATAAGTATATGCGGATGTTATGAGATGTTGTAGTTTAATTTTAGGAAGAGCAAGAACATATACTTAAATTGAATATAAAGACAAAGTCTGATTATATTATGATGCCTGAAGGTTTGCAGGAAAGACGAGGAAGAAATATTATTAGTTTTATACATTATATAAGTATTTTAGCTGTAACAGGCGAGTATAAAAAATAGGAAGGTATTGCCAGATTACAAGGGGATACAAATCCTAATAGTAAGCCTCATTAATGGTAATAATAATAAAATGTTAAATAGAATTTGAATACTGCAATACATTTTTGGCTGTGCATATTTGGAATCCCATGCACTTCAGGAGGTCCATGCATCCTCTTGTTAAAACTGTGTGTATATGTGTGTGTGTGTGTGTGTGTGTGTGTGTGTGTGTGTGTGTGTGTGTGTGTGTGTGTGTGTAAAATAACATATAATGATGGTGCTACAGGGATAAACGGGGGATATTGATGGGTGTATTTAGACTCAGTAGGTTTAAAAGGCTTATAGAATATCTCTCCAGTTTCAACAAGGAAAGTGAGCATAGGGTGGTAGGGTTTAGTGGGGTTCTCTGGGTGGATGGCCCTTTTAGTACTTACTTGTCAGGAAAAGGTAAAAAAGCTCAGATGATGACAACTGCCAATATAAGCTGAAGACACATACAAAATGATGGAAGCCATGGAGTTTAGAATAACTTGTGAAGTTAGCCCTGGAGGTGTCCGGTGGATCTACAGAGAGGGAGAAAGATGCACAAGTTGTTGGAGAATTAGAACCCGAAGAATTTAAGGAATATGGAAGCCTCATGTCCTGTTGGAGTGGTAAAAAAGAGAGAATGATTTGGCTCATCTGAGGAGGTACCATTTTGAATTGTTCTTATCTGAAATCTTTGCTGAACTATACCAGGTTGCCAGAAATACTAGTTACTCTGCACAAGTCAGAATTAAGAGACTTTTCTTCATTCATCAATATTTTGTATATAAATATTTCTGTATGCTCACTGCAGTTTTTTTATCCAAAGTTCGCTAGTCTTCTGGTTAATTGCAATTAAACTGTGAAACAAAAAACAATTACTGTTTGCATGCCACAGTCTCCTGCCTGAATACCAGTACCTTCTGGATGCCCATAAGAGAGTTAATGAAAATGACATTAATTAAATTTTATTGTGTTTGTAACCCATACAATCTACAGCTAAATGGGCTAAAAATGGTGAAACAAAAGAGAAATTCTATTTGTTTTTACTTTTCACATACTTGCCGAAATGTGTAATACATATATAACTGTATATATGCATGCATGCATATTACACACACCACTCCCACAGTCATCCCAGTCAATCTTACCCTCGTGGACATACTTCTCACATACTTACATATATCTACATACTCACATTCCCTCACCACAACTACCTTTCCCATGACCTTCACTAAATCTACCAGCTCTCATTGACTTGAATGAGTAAGCACAGCATTTGGGCCGTCTTAACTGTCATGCCCTGTCATGTTGATTTATGCAGCTAAGCAATTCCTTGATCAAAACTGTTATTCAGCAAAAACTTCACAATTTACTTTCTTTCCAGAAATGGTGGGAACACTAGAATAATTTGATAGAGTGATTCAGAAAGTCACTCAACTGAGCTATTTTGGATGTGAGTCAGATAAAATATACACATTACTTTGAGTTGAGTTCAATGTGGAGTAAAAGTAAACATGATTAAACAGCTTACACCACTTTGAACTCAATACTATCTTCACATAATCTAATACTTAATTATTCCACTATAGGAACCCTTACCAGTTAAAGGAACATTTGATACAGTGATTACAAGGAATAAAATCAATTCTGATATCTGTTGTCAGACAAACTATATAAAAACTGTTAATTTTGTACTATTGCAAAAAATTAGGTCTAATGAAGACATACAATTAATTACCCAATACACTGAGACAAAATCAGTGACACTTTATAGGGAAATATGCTTAAATAGTTAGTGACATAGGAAAGTTGAAAAACCTTTAACTTAAAATGCACATAGAAACATTAAATACATTTACAAATCCCTACAGGAAGCACCATTCCACATCAACAGTAAAGTAAAGAACAATTAAAACTGAAAAATAGTGACATAATAGGACATGTCAGCGGCTCCTACTCGTCATCATTTGAAACGCCACATAAATACAAAAACCTTGAAGCGGACAGGTTTGAGCTGATATAAGGATAACAAAGACACCCATTAGTGACTGACACTAAGTGGATAACATAAGTCTTACTATGAATGAGACAAAGGCTTTCATCATGTTAGACATGAATCGGGTAACCATCAGTAACATCACCACCCCATCAGTTACATCACCACCCCATCAGTTACATCACCACCCTGGCAGTAGATGCATGACAACATTTATAACACCACAGTAAGAGAAGGTACAGATATGTTACCTTCAGAGTAAATTCTGTTGCTAAAAGTCCTAAAATACACAGTTTAGCAAGTCTTAGGGGGTATAGAAACTTCAGGAGATGAAAGCATTATGGCTGAACAAACACAGAGAGCTTAATATCAATTTGAGCAAAATGTTTCAACGACTCCAAGACAGCAGATTCATTCTAAAAAAGTAGAAATGGCAGGTAAAAATAAGATGAAATTATTCTGGTTTATGTTCTCAGAAAAAAAAAACCTTTCTCAGACTTACTGGGGCATTTAAGAATGTACATAGATCAAAAGGATAAGACTTTTAAGAATGTTCCTCATGAACCTGCTGCATTTTGGAAGTTATACTATATGAGATTAGAAGCATCATGGGTCTAAAATGAATATGCTGATAAAACTTCACAAAAAATGAAAGATGGTTTAATTTCAAACCAAGTCATTTTATGTTTTGGCCCAGCTAAGGAAGCCCAGCTTGATAATGAGGCATGTCTTGTTGGATTAGGAGCTACTCAAAAGCATAAAAGCACTATAAATCTATAATATATGTTATTAGCTCACTCAGTGATTTAGGAAAATACTGCATACAGTTGCCAGCACATTCATGTATATATATATATGCACAGAAGTTACACTTGGTCACTACAAGTTTATATGTAATAAAGTCAGATCTAAACCATCTTCTTCTTCTTCTTTCAACTTTTCCCAGTTGGGGTCGCCACAGCAGATCACCTGTCCACTCATGATTGGCAGTGGAGTTTTATGATGTTGAGTTGCCAGCCTGGTGCCCAACCTTCCACAGAAGGCACATGCACGCACTCACACCTAGGGCCAATTTAGAGTGTCCAATCCACCTACAGCATACCTAATAGACTACAAAAGAGGAGTGCAAAATCTTAATATTGTTATATTGATGTATTATTTAAAAGGGGTAAAAAGTACACAAAATTTCATGTCATCATATGTGAGCAAGTATCTAGCAAATAATCTAACATGGCAGAAGAATGTCTCAGTTTTAACACATTCAGTGCACTTCTAAAAGTACATGTTAGAAGTGATACAGAACAAAACAAGTGATGATAATGTGCTTCAGCAAGTAAACGAATTGTGTCAAACTAATCTGTGCTATAAAACCTCTGATGACTTGCAAAATGTATTCATCCTTGAGAAGTTTGCTAACTGTCACCATGAACTTATTGCTCCAGTGATGGCAAATTCATTGCAAAAGTAAGCAAATTAATCATACCTTGTCAATAAAAGATGGAGCCTTGTTATCACAGAACAGATTCACCAAGGGATAATAAAAACAAAGGCACTAGTGCAAGCAAAGATTTGTGTTGCAGGTATTCATAGGTGCACACAGGTTATTACTCACAATTGTGTGGCATGGCAGGAAATCAAACAAATTTAAGTAAAGTAAACATAATGCAGAATATGCCATGTAAATGGACTGATAACGGTGTAAGTAATTGTCACATCCTTTGCATGAACAACTATTTACATATGAAGATTTAAGATAGTTATTTATACAGATTCCTTGGGAGATCAAGGTAGACACTAATTTAAATATACTAAGTAAAAAGCTACATTTGAGGCATAATAGTTTTACGCAAAAAAGTTAAAAAGAAAATAACTGTTTTGGTTCTTTAAAAAGAAATGGTGACTGTAGAATCCAAGGTATACTAAGGCAGCCGACTTCCCTATGTTGATGTTATCCCATGATCTGAAATATCACTGTTCTTTAGAGTTTAATGAATGTATATAGAGACCTTGACAAGTCTTACTGATCACATTTCCTCTCTGCTGATGCAACGACTCTCAACTGGTAAGTCAAGAAGGATGTGCCATAATTCTGTGAAGGCCCACCATTTCTGGTTCATGATGATGATGATGACTGGTTTAGAAGTTCTGAGCTGGAAACACTGTTGGTTCTTTCTACCAAAAAGACTCGGTGATAGCTACCTGTTCATTAATGTTAGTACACACTAGAAGAATTGTTTTTCATTAAATATAGAAAGTGACTGAACAGCTAAACAATAAATGTAATTAAATGGCAACTCGTGCACCTTGTGTTTTAAGCAGGTGTCTGTCTTTCACTTTGTACAAATACTACTATATATATTAGTCTAACCCATTTGAAGTGCCACCCCAGATTAAATATTTAAAGCTGTTGTGTGGGACTCCAGCTGTGGGACTCCAACTTCATTTCAATAACATACATGCCAGGTTGTGGGACAGTTACTGTACAGTGATAGGTTAAAATCCCCTTTATCTCAGTAGTCTGAGTTTATTTAAAGATTTGATGATATGTTGGCTAGACAACACTAATAATAATAATAGTTTTGTAAGAGCTTATTTAAATGGTAGGTTGGCTAGACAACACTAATAACAGTTTTGCAAGATTTGTGCAGTATTCTTAAATAATCAGTGTAAACACATGTAATAGATCCCTATATGATAAGCTGATGAAGACCCCTGTGATTCTAAACTGTACAACATAAACTGTCCAAAAACACACCCACCAAACTGATAGATGACAATGGGGCAATCCCTTCACTCCTCCATCTGGAAACTTTATTTACAATAAGTACATTATGGCCATAGAGCAATGGAGAAAATAGAAGACTGTGCGAGGTGAAACATGTTCATACATGTACTGAGAGAGTAGTGAAGCACAGAACAGGACATAACAGTCAGAGGAAATCTAAAGTGATCGAAAAGCAAAAAAAAAAAAAAAAACTCTTTATTTCTTTTTAAACTTTACCCTGCTATATCACAATCCCTTACAAAAGGCTGCTGGCAAAATCTCCATTTGAAGTGGAAATAAAAATATAACCTGTCGGGTATAGTCGTATGTAAAAAGCAAAAAAAAAAAAATCAAACAATAGAACTTACTGCAACTTGCATGGCAACTGAAAGTAAAACAAACTTTAATGAAATTTCAAAAAAAATCCATTTATTCAACGACACTACACAGGTAAACACTTTCACATTCAAAAAGCAAATGCTTCATCAGACAAGTAAAAACTTCAAAGAGTCTCTTAAAAACAAAAGCATTACTACCCAGCTCATTAATACATATTCAAACTGACAAATAAGAACAGAGATACAATAAATCACCTAGGATATTCACCACCTCATCAGCAAGTGCTGATACAAAACACGTCTCTTAACAATGACATCACAAAAAACTACAATGCTGTAGTTCAAACAGCAGCACTATAGAGCACACATTGTACATGTTCATTCATAGAGTCCATAGAATTTAAGCAACCAGCACAGGACAAAAACTAATCTAAGACTATTACACTTCCCTCCATAAACTATATAATAATAATAATAATAATAATAATAAATGAAAAATAAAAAATAATTTCATATCCATAAATATTCTCTAAACCCTGATGCAAATCAGTGTAAGAGAGGATGCATCTCCATTTGAATAAACATTCACTCCTATGAGCATTTTCTTTTTTTACACCAGGAACAAGCAGTTGCTCATGAGTGTATAAGTGTTCGCTCCTTGAAAAGGTAACATGTGCTTCTTTATTAGTGAAAGCTTTACTATCAGTTCTGTCTATATGTCCTGATTCTATCGTCAACATACCTTGCAAGGTATAACCCTTCTGCAGACAAGCTTCCAGCTGAATATCTGCAACTAGCTGCATCCGAGATAGCTACCCAGTCTCATCATTAAAAACAGAACCAATACTGAATCCAAAAATCCCATCCTGTTGTAGACTCACAACATGGTTTTAGACCCTACCATAGTACTTCAACTGCCCTTCTCTCCTTCACTGACTCATCAATAAAAAACCGCATAACAATGTTCTCCTGACTCATACCTGACTAATAGAAAACAAAGCAGTCCTGGGTCATCTGCTCTGCTTCTTCCCAAGCACACTCCACTCTGCTACCCCAGGAGGTCTTGCAGCAGAAAAATGGTTTCAACAACATATCTGTCTCCTCCTAAATCCCAAAAAAAACTCTTCTGTTCACCCTACCTCTCTATCCATCTATCACTTCATCATTTGGCACTGGCATCAACATCAGGCACTGTCATGAACCTGACTTTTCCTACTAGATGGCTAGTAACCAGATAATCCAGCTAACTTTGACTTATCAATTCATAAAAGATAAAATCAAGTCCAATAAAGATGCTTGCCCTTTGCCCTTTTAAGCCCTTCCTTACTGCCACTTCGAGTGGCATAACTTCCTCTCACCTCATTTCTACATTATACATTGTCTATGCTTCCTTTATCTAAATCATAATATCTAAAGCTAATCTTAAAAAACTAAATACACTATATACAGTATAGCCAGTTTTGCCTCTGTCTCTATTCAACTCTCATCACTAAACTAACTAAACTAGAAGTCTGATAGTAAATAATAAATAACATATACACTATGGAGCTTTCCTTCTCCTTTTCAGGTCACTGCTCAAAATGGGCCTGCCAGCTGGAGAATACAGTTAAAAAACAAACAACAAAAAAATTCTGTTGCATAGTTTGGTGGTGGTGGTGGGGGGGGGGGGGGTTAGCGAGCTTGTAAACATGACTTTTGCTGCTTACTAACCAAGATAAAAGGGATACATCTGCAATGTGAAGAAATTCTTATAATTCTGGTTATTTTGAAATCTGTTTATCTTAGATGTCCAACATGTTCTTTTCATGGTTCAAGGTTCAAGTTGATGAAAATATTAATATCTGATTTGGAAAATGATTCTGTGTGATGAATGAAAGATATCTTTTTGGCAGAATAGTTAAAACTGTGCAGGCTTAAGTATTACAATAATCTAATTCAGAAAATACTACAGAGAATAATATTTTAGTTATGATTCATCATATCAGTAGTTTTCAGTACAGCTATGTATTATAAATTTTCTTCTGATGTACAAGTCCACTTTAAAGGATCTTGTGCAGAAAAAAAAAATTCAACTTCTTTACTTTGCTTATTTAATATAAAAGGCTTTCTCAGACACACAAACATTGTGGCTTACACTTGATATTTACAGATGATAAAGCAGCTGAGAATGAAAGAGGAAGCTCTGTTGGTATGTCTTTCCTGTAATTGTTCAACATATTTTCTTCTACCAATCAACTCCAACCCATCCTGGCACAAGGTTCCAGTCCTAACTGACTTTCAAATTACCTTCTAGGCAAGAAGCACAGTATTAGATGGAAGGGGAGCTAAGTCTCCCCTTTCAATATAAGCTTAGATGTCTTGCAGGAGATGATAGCTGTTTAACCGCTATTTTCCATATTTATAAATTATATGTGAAATCTATGTGTGTGGAAACACTCATCTATTACAATACAAAATCATCTCTACCTACATCTTTCCCTTTATTATGCAGTCAAAAATTACTTCAGCAAGTCTAAGTATTAGACACAAAACTACTTTTCAGCACAGTAAAAATGTTGTTAGTTGCTGAATAAATAATGCCCTTATATATTTGCCTTAGATCATTGGAAAAGTCTGTCTGGGAAAAGCCATACTTCTCAACCTTCTAGACATTAAAAATCATAGCAAGGTGGTCCAAAAGAGGACCACTGTCCTTATTTTTCAGAAAAGAAGGTCTTTAGAACTAGGCTGTGTACAGTTAGTGGCAATGAATTTTGTTTGAGCTTAGTTTGCCTACTTAGCAGTGTATATATCTTTTCATCTAACTTATCAAGAAAATCAATAAATTAAGAAGGGGCAGAGTTAAATCTGAAGGCCAAAATCATAGCACTACATGTTAATCACAGCAGCTAAAAGATATTTGCAAAGCCCCATTTCAGCTGATGCCTGAGGATTAAAGCTCCATATAACATACATTTGGAGAGTTAACATAAGTTAGAAGCAAAAATATTCAGCATAACATTGAGCAATATGTAATTTAATAGGTAATTACAGTGTTATTCACACTATATAATACGTGTAGCAAGTTAGGCTTGCACACATCAATACAAGATTTGACATTATTTTACAGTGCAAGTATATAGTTGCATTAGTGTACAGACAGCAAATAAGGTATATGTATATTTCATCCAATTAAAATTTACTTGAGATCTGCAACATGGAGTTTATTATAGTAAACAGTTGAATACTTTTATGATATTTGTTTAGTTTGAATACATAAAAAGGGAGCTCAGTAATGGGGTTGGTACAAAATGAATTAGCTTAAAATCATTCTGTCATTACCAGAGTAGAACTGAGACTGCTACAACTATCAGATAACTGGGTATTAAGTATGATTATGACCTCAGATTTGAAGGGATGGTGTCAAAAGTCATTGGAAAAAATCAGTTTGGCAGACTATAGCAGGTGATATAGCTGACCAGCACAGCTAGAACTAGAGGAGCCATGGTTATACTATTAGCCAGTCTCCTCTGTACACTTATATTGAAATATCAAAAAATATAAGTGTCAGGATGGATTTTCTCTTGAAAGTATTATAGCTGACAAAATGGATTTCTATGTTTCAAACCAGAAACATGTTTATGCTGCAAGCTAGATAGGCCATATAGTGCTGAAACAAAGGAATGCTGGGTGCTTGAGTGAAGCAGTTAGAAACATAAATATGTCTGTAGTTTGTTCTTGTTTGTGGAACTATGTTAGTGAAGTCATGACAAAGTACAGAGTATGTGAGAATTATGCTGACCAACAATCTCTGAATAATAACTGAATATTTCTACTGTCAATCTAAAATGTGAAATATGATTGGAAGGAATGCTCCAGAAAGACTTGGTCAATGTATTTAATTCAGTACTTCTGCTATATTAGGTTTGTCTAAGCTCGTTATTAATATAGTTTACATGAGCTGCTATTTATTCTGAAAAGAAATGTTTTTACAAACTGCTTTCAGTGTCTTAGATGTTTTATACTAATAACAAACGGAGATAAGAAGAGGAAACAAATTTCCCAGCCTCCTCTTTGTGATCATATTCTATAAAAATCTACAAAAGAATTTCATGAGTAACCTTGAAAGAGCCCACTGCTGAAAGCAAACTTTGCCATGTAAGGACATTTAAGAGAACACCATTGTTTATATTTTATCAGCTTATTGGGTCTAAGATTGCAAATAAACTTAAGCTCATTAACTTAACTCTTCAGCATAAATTACCATTAGTAGATTCTCGGCTGGAGCGCTTTCTGTGTGGAGTCTGCATGTCCTCCCTGCGGTCGAGTGATGTTAAAGATATTCAGGTAGGTGCGAGCATGAATGGGCGTGCCTTCTTTGGGGGATGGGCGTCGGGCTGGCAACTCTGCACAGTAAAAATCCACTGCCAATCATGAGCAGACAGGGGTTCCGCTGTGGTGACCCCTAACCGGGAAAAGCCGAAAGTCATAAAGTGATGGACCATTTCTGACATTGACTTAGTCCTGGTAGGATTCCATCGAGGACTGCATATCTAAGAATCACTACTTTGCTTGTTTAATGTGGTGACACTTGGCTGTGGACATGGGTCTAAACACACTTAGCTCATGTCCAGTTTGGCTTTGTTTTAAACTCCAATAGGGATTATGTAGGATGTGTCACCACTGATAACATTATATATTCCTTATGCACAGAATCAGCACTGGAGATTGATGACTGTTTTGGTGCTTCATTTGCTGAGCCTGAGGAATGCAGTGCACAGGTTAAGGTTATCAGGCATTAACATGTTTTGTCAAGCAGGCCTAGATCTCGCTTGTAGATAAGCCACTTAAACAGACCAGCAATCACAGGTCACATTGAAAAGAAGAATTTATGCCTTCCAGATCTTAAAAAAAGTTAACAGACCAATGTTTCTTCATATCCATTTTTGAACAGGTATGATAATATTTGACAAAGTGCTTAGGTAATTGCAATTTGAAATTAGAGTATTTTCAATGATTCCTTAGAATGTAGAAGTAGCTTTTGGCATTGTCATTTTCCATTGGTGCGGCAGGTCTCAGTTTTCACATATCAGAGATAACTCTTTTTGTTTTTTGCTTATAAGCATATACATCCTGCATACCAATAATATACAGTGCATCTAGTTTAATATTTAAACTAATTTTGGAAATGGCCCTTTAGTTTATCTGTTTTATTATTCAGACCTTTCATATTCTTATTTCTACGAGCACTAGGGTGTCGGAATTATTGCACTATTTTACTTCAGCGGTGTGGGTTATTAAGGGATTTATTTTTGAATGGAAATGCTGATTTCTTAGGTTTCTCCAGTTAATCTACAAGGGAATAAATAGCACAGTAACCTAAGTGTCCTGCCATAGCTAATTTCTATTCCTTATTTAGACTTTATATTTCCAAGTATCAAGATGTGCCAATGCTGTTCCAGTCTTATGAATGCCAAGCATATGCCACTTCCATTCTTTGCTCACTAGTTACATAACAGTGATGTCTGGCTATCAGTCATGGAATGGCTGATAATGGGATATGTGACACTTTGTAAAACAAGTTATTATTCATACGTAGGAGGCCTCTGATATTGCTTTGCCTCATAATAAGGGAAATACTTGTCAGTATGTGTGCATATTCTTTTATTTGGACTTGTTTTTCATGGTTCAGTTAATTGCAATAGCTATTTTCAAGAATTCAACAGGCGTGAATGTCTCCTCAGGGAGATATTTGATACTCTTTGTTAAGAAAGGGAACGTCTGAATGTCCATCAGCCAGATAGAATCAGCATTTTGTTTTCAATGGCATTTTTTTTTTCTTTTGTCTGCACCTTCAAATCTCCAACCCTGATAGATTTTGAGTTGCTGACTAGTTCTACATGTATATACTTTTATCCCTAAGTGTGTATTCTATGATCCTACAAGCAAAGTTGGGAAAATCCTTGATCATCTTAATGACACTATTGCAAATGTCACTTGACTCAAATACTTAGAGATTTGGTTTGACCCCTTCCTAAATTTCCAAGTCCACCTGGACTACACACATACAAAAATCAACTCCAACCTTTTCTGGGCTAATAGGATCTCCCTTTTTCTACCCAGACCCTGTAGAAATGCCATAGATAAAGGTATCTTACTAGCTCAGCTAGAATACTGTCCCCCACTAATTGCTGCAGTTTCTAAGAGTAATGTTTCCACCATTTGGTCTATTTCAAATGCCATTTGCAGAGTCATCACTCTCTTGTCAAGAAATGACCACCTACTGCAAAACCATTTAAAAAGCTAACTTGCTGCCTGTGAAACAACATGTTGATGTTCTAATTGCCTCCCAACTAGCTGAACTTATCAGCAACGAATGATACCTTCCCTCCATTAGCTTCCAGAGTGTTCAGAGATGCACTAACATGCAACCTTAGACATCTTAACCACTCATGTCCCTCCTCTAACCCACCAAACTAGACTTCACTGCAAAGACCATACTTTCTTAGACCTTGCTCCCGAACTGTGGGAAGCTCTCCCTTCTTTTCTTAAACTGGAGGCAGCTCTCCCTTCTTTTCTTAACAATCCTTCCTCTTACCCTGTTTTCCATTTACAAATAAAAGCTCATGTCAAGACTCTAGGAAAATGCAGCTGCCACATCTCTGGTCATATAACTTAACCTCTTCATTCCCTTCTGTCGACATACTTTGCAATGACTCTACTTTTGATTGTGAGTCTTTCAGCATGCCACCTCTGATTTCAACTGTATCTGTAATACATGTATATATTGCGTTTTTCACTCACTCTCTCCATATAATGCCATTTATCTATTGCCTTTGTTCTTCAATCCAGCTATGATATTCACTTTGTATATAATTTATGTATATATTGCATTTTGCCATTCACTCCGGATATGTCATGCAACTATTGTGTTTTCCCTGGACTGATACTGAATTGGGTCCAGTGGCATTAGTGCTCTACTCAGGATAACAAATTGAAAAGAAAAAGAAAATGTACATCAGACGTTATAAAGAATTTATGTGCAAGTATGAAGCTAGCAGACATATAGACCATATACAGATGGGTATGCATTCAAATTAGTCACACTTCAAGAGAGAACTTGTTGATAATGCAAAATATCATATGTACAGTGAACACAGTGTATTTCAGAACTCTGTATAATTCAGTGCATCGAATAACACCATGGCGCCTTGGGAACGAGGTCTAGGGAGTATTACTAAATTATTAGTTTAAAACAGGGTTATTCCATGTATCAAACATCATGGTGCCCTGTGAATAATGAATATGGAGTTTTCTTAGTAATTAGGGGATATATCTATAGAGTCAGTCTGGGGAGGAAGAGGAACAGATCCAGTGTTGCTGCAGGAATTGCTTTAGCTGAGATTTAAAGATGGATATATTTTAAAAGTTTGAGCATAGTAAGGACTGAGTTCTAGGTTTTTCAGAAAAGGGGCCTATCCGTTTATAATATTGGAGATTATTTGTAAGCCTAGGACAAATGTCAGGATTGTGCATTCAGTTATGGGCAGTAATTACTTGTGCATGCTTAAGGCAATGTTGAAGCTCCAGTCAGTTGAGGATGTTAAGGAGTGTACAGCTGTGAGACCTATGAGGCTGGTTATTGGTGAATTTTAGCATTTTGTTGTAGCATTGCTCTGGTTTAACTCTGATTGAACCAGAAAATTAGTGAATACTGGGTAGGTGTACAAGTGGGTACACAGGAGAAAGGTAAAGGCAATGTTTTCCTGCTATGTTCATTGAGAAAATATCTAGATCTGTATAAGATTCCTAATTTATAATGTGTTTTCTGAATGGCTTGTTGTATATGTATGTCAGATTTCAAGAAACCATCCACGATCATCTCTTGTAGCTTTGTTTGGAAGGCTACACCTATCTGACTGCTACTGGAAGAGGAAGAGACAGCAAAGGCAGTGAAACATGTGACTTAGGAATAAGGAGAAATAGCTTTGTTTTTCAGTCTTAAGCAACAAATGGGAATTTGTTAGCCAAGATTCAATGGAGGAAAATGAACCTTGGTTCAGTTGTTGAAAGGTAGACAGGTTGTGAGCACATCAAACAAGGGTAGAATCATTGCTGGATTGGATCAGGTAGCATTTTTACTTGCGGTGTTCAAATAATTTTTGACTAGGAGACTAATATGGATATCTGAGGTACCCCAACAGCGACTGGAAGAAAAGATGAATAGCTAGATTTCCATTTTACTGAGTGGTGTACGTTATTGAAACAGGTGTGAAATCACTGATGGGTAGAAAGGGACACTCCAAGAGCAGACAGTTTTTGTAGCATTTTTTTGTAGGGGACAGTGTCAAAAGCCTTTTGAGGTTGAGAAATAGGGAGCAGATGAGTTTGCAATCATTACTGCTCTGGTTGATGGTGATGGTGAAACTGTTTAGGGTAATAGTAGTGCTGTGTTTCAGATAAAATCCAAGATGAGTAGAGCAGCAAGAGAGAGGAGATCATTGCCACGAATGCAGTCTAGTAAATTACTTTCAATACATTTCTCTAATATTTTGGAAAATGGATATTTTGGACTGTACAAAAAAGTGCTCACTCACCATCAGTAATTAATAAAAGATCAGGATTTCAGCTCATAAATTGTTTCTGTACTTTTTCAGAGAGAAGACAAGCAATCATCAATATAGGATTGCTTTACTATACTTTTAGAGACTCCAAATGGATTAGATCAGCAAGAAAATTAATTTTAAAAAAGTGAAGGTCTGTAACCTCCTAACTATTAATTTGTTTTTTTTTTTTTTTGTTTTTGTCTCTGTTCACCCCTTTGCAAGAAGGAAGAGGTTGGATAAGCAGGATCCACACCTTCAGATGATGTGTAGAATTTGGAATATTTTGGAAAGTGGACACAGAATGGTGTTGGTCTATAATTAGAATACTCCACAGAATTCCCTCCTTTGTGAAGTGGTATTATGAAATATTTATTTCCAGCGTGCAGGCATATAAAATTGTTGGACTGACCTAGTTATTAAGTTGGAGACAGGATATACTGTATCACTGGCTGCTAGCTTTAGTTACTGAGCTGGTAGTCATGTAGTCAAACTGAACAAAGGTGAGAGGATAATATTTGAAGGACAGACTGAAGCACTAACACTGGTCAAATTAGACAGCAAGAATGAGCAGTACAACAGCAAGTCCACTGGGAAAAAGCTACAGCAGAGGCAGCAAACATTTACATTATCCAAAATCAAAACAAGCAAAGAAAACAGACAGCATTTATAGGTTTAACAGGAAAAGCCAAAGAAGCTAAATGTGAATTTATAGGAGAGTAGGAAGACAAGCAGATGGAGTAACAGAGAAGTTGAAAATACAAATCACAAAGAGAAGGAAAATTGTGTACGGAATTAAAAAGTGCTGATAGCATTTATATAAATACCAGCAGAACAGAACTAGTGAATGACTTCTGTAGGTTAAAGTGTAGATAAGGGAGCTTGTCTACAAAACGGCCTTATGTCATAATGTAATTATCAACATGTTTCTGTATTTGTGGAAAAAGGACAAAAATGGTGATCCAAAAAGTTTAGATGCCTTCAGCAGGCACCAACCAAAAGTATTGCAACTTTTTGCTGCTATGCTGACAAACATAAAAAAGATCAAAAATTAAGACTGCGTCTAAAGTAAGGCATGCATTTGTAGGTTCCACTATCTCATTAAAGGAACATCTGCCTTTTAAACAAAAGTAATCCTTCCTTCTCCCTTCTGCCTTGCATTGTTTACATGCTGTGCTTTCATTATTCACACAAACAGTGGGGGTTCTGTAACCTGCATTGTCATGCCTAGTTGTTTAGTATAGACATCTGTCATTCTGCCATGTACAGTGTAGTATCCATCTGCCTTCACTTTTTCAGCAACTTTTAGTGACCCATCCCTCACCCCCATCATCTTGTGTATAACCCACCTGTCACCTTTTCTTATGTTAACAGAAGCACTCACTCTACCAGTGACATTTGCAACAGCATTGTAAACATAAGACAGCCATTTGCTGAAGTAGCAACTCTGCTATTTCTATGCAGTGCAGGCTTTAAGTGGGATACTGATAGTCAGATGAAACATGGCTTGGCTGCTTGCACATAAATGGGACAAAAAGGCTATTCTGAAAGTGTGTTGTTCATGTGATTGAATAAGAGCTTGTCAGTATTTAATGGGTTCTGCATTTCATCAAACTGATTTGGTCGATGTATGCCGAATCTATTGAAACAGATGATATGTACATGTATTAGAATATGTGTTTGTGTGAGGGAATGTATGTGTGAGTGGGATTTTCTTTTGGGGTACCTTTTTGGTGTTTGGTGCGAGATCAGTAATAGTGGGGTAAGGAGTATTTTTCCTTGTTGTGTGATCTTAGAGGGGGATAGGGTATTGCACGGGGCCTTGCTCCCCTGTAAAAATACCTTTTTTCAGTCGTTCGAGCCATTTGATATTTGAACTCGTTATACCGAAACATTGATTTAGAGAATTTCATTTCAATGTAGACCCTTCTGAAAGCCTTGCTAGGGAATAAAAGAAAACAAGAGTTGTTTTAAACTGAAATGGAGGGTGTAACATCAGTGCTGACAGTTTGGAAGAAACAATAAGAAAAAAAAATGCCAAATTAAGGAGCATGGAGAGAACGGGTGATCAGAAGGTAATCCTTTGTAATGCCAGAAGCCTATCTACTAGTGGCTATTATTTAAACTGCAGAATACTTAGCTTCTGCCTTACTTAGTTTGTGGCTTAGGAAACATAGTCATTGCTGCTTCCCATCATATTTTTGTTACAGTAGTGCCCCTAACATTGATTCTATGTCTTTTGGATGGCCTATATGACCTTGACAGGCCTTACGGATTGTGTTAAGTAATCTTGCCTCTACTGGAATTTGCATTTGAAAGTCTGAAAAGATCAGGCCCACATACACAATTTAGCATTTCAATCTTGATGTTGATGTAATCATAAAAGTGGTGTATTGTCTGTTATTGAAGTGGATTCCCTACATAGTAAACAATATTTTAGGGTGTCAAGCACCCACTTAAGAGCTAGGCATTTTCTTTCAGTTTCAGAGTACCTTGCTTAGTATGTGATTTAGGAAACATACTGGATTTTCTCCCATCAAAGTTTTCTGATAGCAGTGCTCCTAACCTAATGCTGATGTATCACATACTGTAAATGGTTTAATAAAATCTGGAGATAATACTAACTTTGAACATATATGCATCCTTTAACTGCTTGAAAGCAGCATCAGTTTCCTCTGCAATTTCTCCTTGGATATGTTTGCGAGGGGGCAAGCTATCATGGTAAAACAGAATACAAACTGCTGATGATATTCAGCTAATTTGAAGAAAGCCCTCACTTGCTTCTTAGTGTCTGGTATAGGTCAGTTTTTCATTGCTTCCCCCTTTTCTTTTTAGAGCTTAACAACGCCCCTTCCTGTTACATATTATAGGCTTTTAACAACATCAAGCCATTGCTACTGTTATAGGCATTGCAGTTTATTCACCTTGCTTTAAGGCATCAAATACATCTCATACCTTATAAAATATGATGCACTCATTCAAACAAACTGCTAAAAACAACACAACTTATTAAAAATCCACTATGGTATGAATCCAACTCAATGAATGACACTTGAGTTGAAGGATGTGCTTATTTCAGTTAAGTGCTTTCATCTCCAACAGTATGAGACTTCATCAGAACAAAAGGCACTAATCAACGGTTCCACTTTTAAAACCTAAGCCGATCACCACATGATATACCAGTGTGACAAAATTATGTTTCCCTCATTCAGAATGTATCTAAAAATGACTTTGGTAATGCACAATGAAAACATGTATTAAGCATAAACCATTAAACATCAATACAGTAATAAACTGCTTTTGAATGGAAAAAATATTTCATAAAGTTTCAGCCCTCGGTTTTAACATAGAATACCATGTGATCTTTCTAAACACTGGTAATTCACCAGGACTAAATAAACACAACTGTCATAACAATTCTTTGCAGTCAACCCGTTTTTCTCAATATTTACCTCTTGGACTTTTTTCTGTTGTCTCTAAATACAAAATTTGAAACATTTAAATCCATTACAAGTGTTGGCATCTCTAACTAATGCTTTTCCTTATTCTGTTTCAAAACATCATATCAATGTTCATAAATGCATTTCTTAAAACCTCTTACAGATTTGCCTACATAATATGTTGGGCATGCTGCTAAGTAAACAATTTAAAACAACAAAAACTGGTAAAGTGCATTTGGGACCATGGGATTAATTGAACAAGTTGGTTATGAAACCCTCTTTGTATACAAAAGGAAGCCTAATTTGAAGGATATTTTGTAAAGGGGGTAAATGAAGGTTGAGAATACTACAGTGTTAGGGCATGCACCCTAAATAAAAATGTGGGATGTGCTTACACTGTCCTTTTATTATGGAAGGAGCTGAAGTGAAAATGTATACCCAGGACATTTTTAAGTAGGGATTGACCATAAAGTGCAAGGGTGAATTTTAGATGTAATGCTAATGGGGTGGTTTACCTTGCTTCATGTATGTTTTGCGTAGCTTTTTATATAGGTAAGACTGAATGCTCTTTAAAATATCATATCTATGAGCATAAGTATGCTATTAAGAGGAATGACAACACTAATACTTTATACAAGCACATTGAACATTGTAAAAATTTCTCCACTTTTTTTATTGTTGAAAGGGAAACAGGAAAGGACTGTGGTGGTAGTTGGCAAGACTGGTTAGAATATAGAAAATTATGGTGACGATTGTATCTGAATGCATCCCAACCTACTGGCTTGAATGCCACAATTTCCATTAATAGTATTTTAAGAATAAAGGCTTCTAGGTTGTAAATAAAGGTTTTACTCGTGTACAAATTTACATTAACTAACATTTATAAGTTCAATGCGATGGATATTAATGTTTAAATAATTTCTATGTATTTAAACTTTTTTTTAATTATGAGGCAATTATATGTATGTATTTTTGTTTATAGCTAAAAGGACTCATTAAAAATAATATTGATTTAATTTCAATCACATGACATTTATGTCCTGCTTTGAGGCTTCTCTTGGTATTTTTTTTTCAGTTTTCAGTTATATCCTTAACCAGCTCTTCCATTTCATTCTTATTATGCTGGCAGCAAATCAAAAGGAGGTGGAGTTTCAATATATATATATATAAAAGACATACACACCTCTAGGCTGGTCAAACAGTATGATGCACAGGAAGCACTCCAGGTGCAGTTAACAATTGACAAGACCCCTATTAAAATCATAGCTAGCTATAGTCCTGCAACTTTGAAGCTTTCCACTTTCAAGCTGCCCACTCCACCTATCTGGACCTCTTTGAATCTATCAAGATTCAACGCTTTACCCTGATCCTGGGCAACTTTAATTATCCAACCATAGATTGGAAGAAATACTCATTGCAAAACACAAATCCCCAGATATTCCTTGATTTTGTCAGTAAAAATGCCTTGGACCAGTCGTTTGACACCCCCACAAGAGGGGAAAAGATATTGGACTTGATATTAACCAACATGAGTAACTATTGCAGCATCCCTACAGTGTCATCATCCCTGGTAGGATCCGACCACAAAGTAGTCACTTTGAAAGTCACCTTCTCCCCTGACCCCTCCCAGCTAGGGTCAAACAAAAAACTTCTCCAAAGCTGATTACAACCTCCTGAGTGAAGGTATGAACAGTTTCACAGCCCCTTCCTCCTCCATAGGAACTGGCACATATGTCCACACCTAGACCAAAGTACTATATGAGTATTTATATAGCTGGATGGAATCAGGAATACCAGACAGGACAAAATCATCCACCTCAAGGAAGAGTAAACCTGTCTGGTGGACATCTACAATAAATAAACTCTACAATATTGGCAAAGGCTCTTGCTAGCCCCATAGTGCCTTTTTTAGTCAAGGTTCAAAAGACAAACCCACCTCCATAGGTATCACAAGGGATAAGAAACTAAGAGTAATGCTACTCAATGCCAGAAGTCTAAATCTCAAGATGCATGCACTCTAAACTCTCCTTAGCATGGAGAACATCAATATCTGTGCAATAACAGAAACCTGGTTCAAGGCTCCTGAGAGCACCTCAGCACTACCAGGTTATATCTCATACCATGCTTTTCAGCCCCAAAACTTGGACTGAACCACAAAAGGAGGGGGAGTATCAATATTCGTCAAAGATACCCACACCTCCAGGTTGGTGGCACAGCACGAAGCATCAGACACTATCCATGTTCAACTAACAGTGGGTAAAACTGCCTTCCAGTTTATAACCTACTACAGACCACCCTCCCAAACCCAGGAACCCCACTCGGCCTTCCTGAGAACACTGGAAAATATGAAGGTCTCTCCAAACACCATTATATTGGGCGACTTCAACTACCCAAACATAGGCTGGGAGCATTAATCTAGCTCCAACACCCTAGCCCAAAGGTTCCTAGAATTTATAAACTCAAATGCTATGGAACAACTTGTTACCACTCCCACAAGTGTGGAAAACATACTGGACCTGATCATCACCAACATGGGGACTCTATGCTCCAGACCAGATGTGTATCCCTCACTGGTAAGATTAGACCATAAACTAATCTCACTGGATATTCACATCCCGACCCCAACCCCTACCCAGAAAACCACAGTGAAAAACTTCTCTAAAGCAAATTTCACACTCCTCAAAACTGAGGTAGAATCCTTCAAAGCCCCCTGGCCTGTGGAAAATATGGCCCAGACTGCAGAATCCTTTATAAACACATTCTATGAACACCTTCAGGAATGCATGGATCATGCAATCCCAAATAAAACCAAGATCCAATCCTCCAAAGGCAGACGTCCTGTCTGGTGGACTCCAGCCATAAACAAACTATACAATAGAAGGAGGAAGCTACTACATGATAGATCAAAATCCCAAAAAGGGAAGGCATCTCTGATCAGTATTAGCAAAAAATTACGGGCACTCATAAAATCGTCTAAGGCCAGCTTTGAGAGAAAAATTGCACAGGACACTAAGGATAATCACAAGGCTTTCTTTAGTTATGTTAGGAACCTGGGTGGGAATTCCCAGATATGCTCAGAATTAGTCCAAAATGACAAAAAATACACCGAACCCACAGACATTGCCAAGATCCTAGCTGACAGGTTCAGCGCAACCTTCTCCCCCCCCCTCCCCACCAAAAAGGCAAATATCTATCCCAGCAGAGTGCTGCCCCCCTGACATCTCAGATGCTCAGGTAAGAGCCACCCTCTCCAAAGCAAAAAACGCAGCATCAATGGGACCAGACGGTGTCCCGAGCTGCGTCCTACATGAACTCCAAGAAGAGCTAAACCCAAACATAAAACTACTGTTCAATCTCAGCCTTACCACAGGATATGTACCCAAAGAGTGGCGTACAGCAACAGTGGTCCCTCTCCACAAAGGTGGTGCCTCAACAGATCCTGGAAACTATCGCCCCATAAGCCTGACTAGCTTGGTCTGCAAAGCTATGGAAAGGATCATCATGGATCTCATAAATAAAGATATTGGGGACCTACAGACACCGGATCCTACCCAGTTCGGCTTTGTTAAGGGCAGATCCTGCCTCTTAAACCTGGTTGATTTCTTTGAAACAGTCACCAAGGCCATTGACGAGGGGAAGGTGGTCCACACAGCCTACCTGGACCTTGCAAAAGCCTTCGATACAATAGCCCACTCGGGCATTATAGATAAGCTCACCAGCTTAAATATAAACCCCTATGTCACTAGATGGGTTGCAAACTGGCTCAAGGACAGAACCCACATGGTTAGAATTGCTGGAGCCATGTCAGACTCCAAACCAGTTACAAGTGGCGTACCACAAGGCTCAGTCCTGGGACCTCTCTTGTTCGGTATATATTTCACGGAGGTACAGGCCAACATGGAAGGACTGTGGCTGACCAAGTTCGCAGATGACTGCAAACTGGGCGCCATAATTGCCTCTCCAGCCAACACAAGCATCCTCCAAAAGGACCTCATAGAAACAGACAACTGGTGCCAGAGTTATGGCCTCAAGCTAAATGCCAAAAAGTGTATAGTCATCCCCTTTGGCAAAAACAAAGTGCCCACAAATTACCACATAGGTGGTAATCCATTAAGTACAGAATAAGTAATTAGGGACCTGGAGACCCAAGTTGATAGCAATCTCTCATTTGACAACCACATGGCCAAAGTGGTTAGAAAAACATTTTATATAGCCCACCTAATCATGAAGGGATTCACATCTAGATCAGGAGAGGTCATCGTGCCTCTTTACTCATCCCTCATCAGGCCCATAATTGAGTACAATGCCCCTTTTGGGGTGTACCTTACCAGACACCTGCTGCAACTGGAAAGACCCCAAAAGTACCTCACCAAGAGGATCAAAGGGCTGAAACAGATGCCATATACTGCCCGGTTAAAGAAACTACAGCTCTACTCAGTGGCATACCGCCTGCTCAGAGGCGATTTGTGCCTGACGTATAAAGCCATTTCCAACCTGGAATTAATGGACATGCTACACCACAGAAAATCCAAATCCCATCGAGCTACACGCTCGAGAGACTTGAACCTCAGCACTGAAATAAATAGGACAAGCTGGAGGGACAGATTCATAACCCAGAGGCTCCCTTCACTCTGGAATAAAATCCCAGTCCAGGTTAGGCAGAGTCCCTCATTGACTCTCTTCAAGAGGAATCTTGATGAGTTTATGGGAGATTGTAGGTTTACCCCGGGTATCACTTCTGTGTCACTGTTAGACAGAGGCACAGTATACTAACCTCGAAAAAGGGCATAGCAAAATTAATTTAAAATGGGTGGCGAAAGCCAAACACACTCTGGCTAGGCTTATAAATGCCCTAGGGCAGATAGCCTAGTATGAACCTATGAACCTATGAATAAAAGGAAAAAAATTGCTGTCCAGGACCAAGAAGGAGCAGGTGCCTAACTGGAAGTAATCTCTCCTTAGCCTGAACAAGCAGATAGCAGTACTAGTAAAATCCTCCAAAACAAACTTCGAGTCCAAACTGGCCACATCTACTAAAGACAATTATAAGGCCTTCTTCACATATGGCCACAGTCTCAAGGGAAGCACCCAGATCTGCTCAGAACAAATGCCATAGATATAGTAAACTTGCCAGCTGACAGGTTCAGTGAAAACTTCACTCATCTGTCCCCATCATCAGTAGCTGCCCCCCTCCCCTTATCTCTAGGGAACAAGTCATCACTGCCCTCTCAAAGGCAAAAAATACAGCCTCCATGGGACTCAATAACATCCCAGGCTGCATCCTACATGAACTCAGGTAGGAACTTGCAGCACCATTAGGCACCCTATTCAACCAAAGCCTGAGTACCGGTTTCGTCCCAGCCTAGTGGAGGACAGCCATTGTCATACCTTTGCTCAAAGGTGGAGCGTCCACCGATCCAGGAAATTATATACCCATCAGCCTAACTAGCCTGATCTACAAGGCCATGGAGTGGATTATCATGGACCTTATTAACAAGAACATTGGCAACCTCCAGACACTTGATCGCAAACAGTTTGGTTTTGTCAAGGGGAGATTGTGCCTGTTAAATTTGGTTGACTTCTTTGAGACCATCACCAAGGCCACAGATGGGGGGAAAGATGGTGCACACTGCCTACCTTGACCTGGCCAAAGCCTTTGATACTATTCCCTACTCAAGTATAATAGATAAACTCTCTCAACTAGGCATCAATCCATATGTTACCAGATGGGTAGCAAAATGGCTCTCTGATAGAACCTACCTAGTCAAAATAGGGGAAGCCAACTCAAGTAGTAGACCTGTAACAAGTGGTGTACCCTAGGGATCAGTCTTGGGGCCTCTGCTGTTTGGGACATGCTTCTTGGAGGTGCAGGCCAAATCTAGTGGGCTATGGCTGACCAAGTTTTCAGATGACTGCAAGTTAGTTGCTGTCATAAATTCATATAGTGATGTGAACATCCTCCAAGAGGGTCTCACCCAAACAAATGACTGGTGCCAGAAACATGGTCTCAAACTGAATGCCAAAAAATGCACCATCATCCCTTTTGGGGAGAGTGACGTCCCCACAAATTATCACATTTATAATAAGGTCCTAAGCATACAATCAGTTGTGAGGGACTTGTGCACCTAGGTTGATAGCAAACTGACTTTTAACCACCATATTGCCTCTGTTGTATGGAAAGCTTTCTACATGGCCCACCACATTATTAAGGGTATCTCATCCAGGGACAAGGTGGTCATAACAACCCTGTATTCTTCCCTTATAAGACCCATTATTGAGTACAATGCCCCTTTCGGCATGTACCTTACAAAGCACATGCAGCACCTGGAGGGACCACAGAGGTTCCTCACCTGGAGAATCCAGGGCCTCAAACATCTACCCTACACAGACAGGCTAAAAGCCCCGTCCCTTTACTCAGTCTCCTATAGACTCTGCAAAGGTGACCACCGTCTGGCATACAAAGCAATCTCAGACCTCGCCCTGATGGGACTGCTGCATATTCGCAAGTCAAGATCCACTTGAGTAACCCGCACGCGTGACCTCAACCTGGTCTGTGACATCAATAGGACGTTGGTGGGACAGATTTGTGTCTGAGAGACTCCTCTTTTTCTGGAATAGACTCAATCTCCACATAAGCAGAGTACTTCATTAACCCTTTTCAAGCGCAACCTGGATAACTGGATGGGGACAAGAAAATACACCCATGGGTTTCCACCTGTGTCCCTTATAGACAGTGGCATAGGGTGCTGACTTGGAACATGGGTTAAATTCTTGGCTAGGCTTGTAAGCACCAATAGTCTAGCAACTTCCTATGATCCTATGATCAATAAACCCATAGCTTCACAACTAAAATGTTCAAAATGTGTGTGAGATCATGATGCCAATTGGACCCCTATGGAACATGATTAGGAAATTTCTATATGCATAGGCCTAAAGGTATGTGCTGTTGTTTAATGTACTAGGAAACATACACATTTTCAACTTTTAAATTGTGATACTTTTGAAGTTTCTTTTCAAATGCTGTCAACTGGGAAGTAATAGAATCATTAGAAGACATACCTTTGGATGAGAAAGAATGAGTTTCTTGAAATCATTTATTTAACAATGTTACAGGCTCTTCACTGAAATTCTGTGTCTGTGGATGCATTATACTATTTTTATCCAATATCATTGCTTACATAAGTTGTTGTAATAATCCTGTAAGTTCACTAACTGACTGCGTAAGCTGTGTTAAGTTGGCTTGTCCCAAATTCAAAGATTCCTCTCTGAGTGTTGTCATGGTAGGTATATGAAAACAAATAAAATATGATACACTGGAGACAAAGCCACTGAATTACATGCACATCCTTGAATTTGAATTTTGGCCACTGAGTTGGTTTTGTACTGCAGTGGATTTTTTATATCTCACCTAAGTCTAATGGGAATCCCAATCCTCAGAGTGGATGATAATCTCATCCAAACAGATACTGGATACTGGTGGTTTAGGACTTGGTTCTTGAGTAGCTATGGTTGCAGGTATATCATGCAACCCAAAAGGGAACATAGTATACAGGAATAATTCCTTAGTTGTTGAAAAATATGTTTTTTCTTTAGCTTCCTTTGTTAGAAAGATTTGTCAGTACCAGTTGGTGGTGTCAATAGAAGTCAGAAACCCTGCCAACCCGAACCATCCTCTGACTTCATCTACCTTAAGCTTTTGATAACTATGAAATTATGAGCTAATGTTCAACTTGCTAAAACCATTAAATAAACTATGGTTCCATCAGATTTAGGGATTAACACTTTAAGGATTGCTCTCTCCACACATACACACACCCGTGCGCGCGCACAGACACACACACACACACACACACACACACACACACACACACACACACACACACACACACACGCACACTGACTCTTTTATTATTCCTAACTTAAGTACCCTGTATACCTCCTCTTGTGCTGTCTTTCTTTGCGACTCTGGTGGTCTGTAAAGTTTTATTTAGCGTTTTCCATGTTCTGATCTGAATTTAGTATTTTGTTTTCTTTCCAAGATTTTTTTATACAAAAGAACATTCAAAATATATAAAAAAAACCTTAAAATATATTGGTGCTTCTCAAACAAAAGCCTTAGTGCTAAGAAGCTTACAGCCAATACCTTCAAAATAGTTCCATATTGCTAAGTTACAATTTCTCTCCATAAGATTATCTCCACCTCTCTCTCGCTTTCAGTACTTCAGGGGTCCTTTAACAGGAACAAATTCAAGATTCACTCTAGTGTCTCATTCTTGTTCACTCTGTTGTCCACTTCCAGATCTGCTGGTCTGGACATTAAATCCCCTGACTTAAGACTATAATGCTTGTTCCTAAGCCCTTGTGCCAGCTAGTAGTGAAAGGAAACATTTCACTTCTGATTTTTTTAAAATGGAGGAACACTTGTAGCATCTCTGCATATTTAGCTTTAGCTAATACCAAGCAATGGTAGTCATGACAGAAGGATTGAGAAGTGACTGCATAAATGACTGAATGTTATTTCAAAGGAAGAATCATTATTTTTGAAGTGGCTGCAGTAGGAGAGAGCCTGAATTCGAGCTGCACTAACCAGATTTGTTTATGTGTAGCTATTCTTCCCTTGGTAACAAGAAATGCGATATTTTCCAGGACTAGTACATTTTTTCTTCCATGTGAAACTGGAAGTTTAACTTTGGATCTAAGCATACCCCTAGATATGGGAAGGTATCAATGGTTTTGATCATTTTGGAGCTGTTTAAGATGTGCCACTCTTTGGGGGTCTAGGCAAGTCTTTATTGGGTTCCAAATAGTGTGGGTTTGGTTTCCTTGTGACTAACGATGAGTCCCATTTCATACAGCCCTGAAAGGTGTTGGAGAAGTCATATTCAAAGCAGTTTTTGACAAATGTAAGGGGCTTAGATCTATAAATGGTTGCATCATCTGGATATAGAATGACTGGTATTTCTAGAGGATCATTTGGGAGTCCCTTTATAAAGGGTAAGGATAGGGCAGATCCTTCAAGAACACCTTTCGTTAAAGTGAAGAATTGGAGAATGAGGGACTGATCTTAGTGTGAGAAAAAAACATGAAAAGGAAAATCCTGAGTAATTTGGTTACTTTGTCACCGACACCATTTACTAGTGGTGTATTAAAGAGCATTTTATAATTTACCAGATGCAAGTCCTTGGTGAGGTTAACGAATAGTACTCGAATAACATGAGTAACAGTCAATTTTTGCTGTTATTGTACTTCTTCCTGCCAAGAATTCATGCTGATATCTAGACAGGGTGGGATATCAAGACAGAAGTACATATCTGAGTATACTGTTTTTTAAAAGCACTTTTCTTAGGTATGCATAATATAGATGGACCTGAAAACAAATGAATATTTGGGTTTAGGTGTATACAGTACAGGCTTTAATACTGCATCCTTCCAGGCTGTGGACACGATGTTCGGATTTCGTATAGGTTAAAGATATGATGCAAGATGATGAGGAGATGATCTTTATGGAGCAAGTGGGCAGAGTAAATTGTCTGTCCTAGTGGAGGCATTGTGTGAGCTTTTGTCCAAAAGTTCTTCTAATTGTTTTTTCTTTATATGTCAAAAGTAGGGGGGGTAATAGGGGCATTCTAGAGGGGGTTGGGAAAGCCAGTGTGACTGTTATTAGTGAGGTTAGAAAGCTGAAGAAAGCTAGAGAATTCTTGTAGAAACTCATAACAGTCAAGTTGGAGTAGTGCTTGTTAAGATAATAGTACGAGAGTCAAGAGTGTTGTTTTGTTATTAGTGAGGTTAGAAAGCTGAAGAAGGCTAGAGAATTCTTGTAGAAACTCATAACAGTCAAGTGGGAGTAGTGCTTGTTAAGATAATAGTACGAGAGTCAAGAGTGTTGTTTTTGTATCAGCTGATAAAGAAGTTAATGTGCTACCAAAGCTGTTTTGGATTTGTGACCTGGGGGTTGTTGTGGTATTAGAAATAGAGCTTTATGATGCCTAACTACCTTTTTAATAAGTTGTATAAGACAGAGGGAAACTGGAATTCTCTCTACTGGCACCATGATTGTTCCCTGAGTTTTGCTGGGGATTTTAGCTTGGGGAGGTAAGCCAATGTTTAGTTAGGTAATTTTCTAAGTCTTGATACAGTAGAGATATACTTATTTTGTAGGTCGAGTAGAAGGAATGTCAGAATGTTGGCACAAATGACAGGGTCCTGAGACTACCAAATGAGATACAGTCAAGAAAATGGAGATGGGATTTTAACATGGTGGCGACATCATGTTATGAAGCAGAAGATCAGGCTAACTGAAGGACATCTGAAGAATGAGTGACTATGAACAAATGACATGGGGATGTGATACCTGAGGCTGTGGCAAGAATACTTACAAAAATATAATGGTGTCAAGTATTTTCATTATTTTCAGATCTAGCAGAGAGTGTTTGCCTGATTTAGGGTACTGTCATGTTGAGTCAAACAACTAACTGAAGTACTTGTAGCTCACTAGAACTTCATTGATGTTGTTTTCCTGGGGGACCAGAATGTCCAAACTGAAGTCCACACAGATTATAATCTCCTTCTTCTTCTTCTTCAAAAATATTTAAGTTGGTTTTGAAATTTGTTATAGTGGCAGGTAAGCAGCAGCTATGATGAGTTGCTGGTGTTTAACGTTATAGTGAGTAACAGCCAATGAGAATTTTGGTCTGAAATGCTGTGGGCCTGAACACATACTTCAGCTTTCATGATGGATTTTAAGAAAATTGTTCCTTCCACTGTTAGAGAACGGTCTTTTATCCAGGTATCAGTTACTGTTATGAAATCTAAAGAATGGGAGAGGAAAAGTATGTTGCTGTGATACTAGAAATAAAGCTTTATGATGCCTAATTGGCTTTTGGCTAACTTGTGTAAGACACTAAATGTTTTGTGGTCCCTGGGAAACTAGAATTTTTTTTCCACTGGTTCCATGACTGGGCTCTGAGTTTCACTGGAGATTTAGAAGGGATTATAAGCAGAGAGATATTTTGTTGTTAAGATTTAGGGCTTGTTTGGGTTCTGTGTTTCAAGCTAAAGGTAGTAAGCAAAATAGGGATTAGTTGGTGCAGTGCTTTTGGTCATTTGAGGAGTGCAAAAGCTTTAATTAGTTGCTTCATTTGTCTAGATTTGAGACTGGGAAGTTTGGAATGGTGAAAGAGGGAGCCTGTGATTTTAGAACTATATGTAGAAGAGTTATTACCAATAATACTTGGTGATGGGAATGCTTGGTAGTGTTCAGTATTACTTTTGTAAGAGAGTGAACGAATTGGAGACAAACTGCTTTTACATTACGGAGAAGGAATGTAGTCTGTGGTTTAATAAACCAGAACAACATAAATTGTCACACTTTGGAATGGATTCTGTTGTAAGGTTGGAGTGAGTGTTCTAGATATCTTGCTAGAAATCATAGGCAACCATATAAAAGCTATCAATGATGGGGAATTCAGAATTTCAAACCAATAGTTAAAACTGGAAAGTGATTAGAGTAGAGAAGAAATGTAGATAGTAGTCTAGTGTACTAGTATAGCAGTATTATAGTTTAGAGTAGGTAGTAACACAGCATACAAGTATAGCAGTAGCATAATGCACAGAGTGGGTGTTTGCATGATACACAGTGTGGGTAGAAGAACAGTACCCAGAGTGGGTGGTGGTATAGCACAAAATGTGTAGAAGTATAGTAGTATAGTGCATAGCATGGAAAGTGGTATGGTACATAGAATGGGTAATAGTATAGTGCATTGAGTAGGTAGTAGTATAGTAGCATAATGCAGACTGAGTAGTAATACAATGTATTAACAGTGTAGTATGATGGACATAGTAAGAGGTAGTACAGTGCCGTGTGGGTAACAACATAGTGCTTTGAGGGGGTAGTAGCACAGTAATAATATGCAGAGTGGGTAGTAATGCAGTTTATTAATATAACAGTATAGTGTACAGTACAGGTAGTAATAGTAGTACACAGAGCATATATGCACTATACTGCTGTCCACTCTGTGCATGAGTGAATAGCAATATAATGCATAGAACAGGTAGTATAGTTTAAGAATGTGTAACAATGTAGTGCATATGCTGGGTGGTAGTATCATGGACAGAACTATTAGTCATAGCTGGTAATGTGCACCAAGTAGGTAATAGTATAATGCATGATGTGGGCAGTAGTAGTAGTAGTAGTAGTAGTAGTAGTAGTAGTAGTAGTAGTACAATGCATGAGTGTGGATAGTAGTATAGTGTACAATGTGGGTATTGTTATACCATGTAGAGTGGGTAGTATAGTGCACAGAATGGGTGATAGTATAGTGTACAGAGTGGAACATAGCATGGTGTGAGTAGTGGTATCGTGCACAAGTGTAGATCGTAGTATAGTGTACACTGTGGGAAGTATTTTAGTGCATAGAATGTGTAGTATAGTGTACAGACTGGAACATAGCACAAAGTGGGTAGTAATATAGTGCATAAGTGTGGATAGTAGTAGTATAGTGTACAGTGGGGATATTAATATAGGACACAGAGTGGTTAGTAGTATAGTGCATAGTATGGATGATAGCATAGTGTACAGAGTGGAACATAGCACAGTGTTGCTGGTAGTGTAGTGCACAGTGTGGGTAGTGGTATTGTGCACAAGTGTGGACAGTAGTATCGTGCACAGCATGGGAAATATAGCATATAGAGTGGGTAGTATAGTGCACACAGTAGGTGGAATTACAGTGCACAGAGTGGATAGTATTATAGTGTACAGTATAGGTAATAATACAGTGTACAGAGTGGAACATAGCACAGTGCACAAAGTGGGTAGCTGTGTAGTGCACAGCATGGTCAGTAGTATACTGCACAGCTGTCACCAAATATTTAATGTTAACTACCCTATTATGTGTTGCAGTTTAGATTAGCTGATGAGTACAAACTGTGACGTCACCACTCTGGGCCAGTAATCAAGGAGCCTGAATCTTCATCACTGACACTGGAGAGGGACTTTCACTTAGAACAAAAATGTATACACCTAGTATTTCCAGATGGAGCTCTCTGCATCAAGCACAATTTCCCTTAAGAGCACACAGGGAACACACACAGCCTGGGATATGCGTTTCTCTTTCTGTCTTTCTCCAGGTCCCCACTGGCACAGCTGTTGAGTTAAGTCCTCAGGTGAGTGTCCAAGCCAAGTCCTCCAGCACCCTCTCTGTGAAACCAGTGCTTTGTTTCTTTGCCCCAAGTAGCTGACACACACACACTCTTTGAGATTGACTTGCACACACACATACTTGGGAATGGCTGTCAAAGGTTTACTAGCTATGCCACCTTCTGCCCAGACTATATGGTAGCTACTGTCACCAGACACTCCCAAGCCAGCTACTCTAAGGCTCTTACAAGGGTACCCAATTATACCGAGTGAAATTAATATTAATAAGAATAGTAGTTTGACCAATGCAGTAAGGCTTTCAGGAGTGGCCACAGAGTCACTAAACAGATATGATCACTCCCAAAGGTTAAAATATTCTCTAATGTACCAGCCACAAGGAAGAGTTTAAATATATTTAATAATAAATAATAAAAGAGCATGAAAATACTAAATATCTATTTACAATAAATACCAGAGTTTCAATCACAGGATATATTAAAATAACATAGACAAATAGATTCACACAGATACAGGAAAACAGTACTTAACTAGTCTTACTATAGTTTTCTGACTGATCTAAAGCATTACTATTCCCTGTTCACTTACCAGAGCAAGGCAATGTAAAGTAGGTGAGAAAGCTTTCTATGTCAGGTTCTAAGAAACAGACTGCCCTGAGACTTCAGTCTCACCTAGTATTAAACATTATTTTAGTGATGGATTCCAGAATGACATCATATACATTTGGTCATCTGACTCCTGGTTCCCATTCAACCTCCTATTACTAGAAACTGGCAGAATTTAGCACCTATGTGTCAGTAACACACACACACACACACACACACACACACACACACACACACACACACACACACACACACACACACACACACACACACACACACACACACACACACACACAAAGAGAGCCTTGCTACAATCTGCTGCTGCTAATTAAACCATAAAACACATCCACTCTTCCCACAGGAGCTAATAAACTATACCTCTTACAGACACTGCATCTCTGGCTTCATTCAAATGTGTGAGATAACATCTTTATGACCTAGGCCCAGTAATTTAATTTCTTACAATTTCTCAAAGTTAGCAGGAACTGAGCTTAACCTCTTCTCTTCCAGTATCCTCTGTTAAAACATATGCATTTAAACAGTTACAATAGAGTACAGTCTGATATACATGTATATTTCTTTTCTGTCCAGCAGGGCACACTGTTAATACAGTTTTAACACAAGCATCAGTACAAATCAGTTTGATATACAAATGACATATAATTCTTTACAAAATTTCATCTAGCTGTGCTGGCATATGTTACACATCCACTGCTCTACTTCTCCTGGAATAACTGGTAATACCTCACAGTGTCACACAATCATTAAGAAAATAAAGTAGTTTTTGAATAGTTTTTGTCCACTGCACCACTGCCACTTATGTAATAAGCACATGATTGAAGTGGAAGAGCATGCAGAGGTCATAGTAATTGTCAATACTGCTGTCAGCTTTCCAAAGAAGTTATTATTTGATGGTAAGTTTTGGTGTTGAATTTAAGAGCTGTTCTTGCATACTGCACAGCTACCCAGGGTGGGTGGTGGTACACAATGCGTGTGCTCTAGTAAAGTAATATACCATACTAATAATTTGTAAAGGAGGAAAATGGCATTACTAGAAGATACAGCGCTTTTGTGCATTACCAGTTATCTGAAGGGACAGTACACACCTGCCACCTATGTACTATACATATTGCTTGAAAGCACAGTACACATTTTCCCCTATGCACTTTAATGGTTACTGATACATTCTAAGGGGAGGGTGGTGGTATAAGGGATGCAACGCACACTTGACACTTGCATTGTAATCCTTATTATAAGTAAGTAGAGTAAAAGTCTGTGGGCAGCTAGAAAGCCTCATGCATTTAGTAAAATAACAGGAGATTCTGTTTAGGGAAGCAAAATGCTTAGCTGATGCTACCTACCTGTATTAATGGATGTGATGTCCATGCACCCAGCAATCGAGGAGCCTTAATCCTCACTATTAACACCTGTGAGGGGCATCCACATTGGTAAGGATAACAAATACACACACACAGTAAAGTACAATTTCCCTTATGAGCACACAGAGATGACAGTCAGTCTGGGGCTGGTTTCTCCCTTTCTCTCCAGATCCCCAATAAGACTCCCCACTGGCACACACATACACTCCTGGAGAAGGCTGGCACAGGTTCTCCAGCTGTGCCACCATTCTGCCAGGCTATAAGGTAGTAATCACTGCCACCAACCACTATCAGCTATTATAAGGCCCTTCCCAAAGGGTGACCAGTCTCACTGTGTAATATTACTGTTACCCAAATAGTAAATGTGACCCAGGGCTAAAGCTATTGGAGTGGCTTGGACAGTATCACTATATAAATGCAATGTACAATAGAGCTTAAATCATATACACAAAACAGCCACAGTTGAAAGGTTTAAAAATATTTAATAATAAATAATAAAAACACAAGACAGTATTTCTTACTACACAGTGCTAGTGAAGAGTTTAGAGATCACATGAAAATGCTTAAAATAATACTGTAGAATAGTTCTGACACTAATACAGAAAACAGCTAGACTAAACTTACTATTTTCTAGCTATATCTAAGAGCAATCACAGTTCTAAATAAACTAACATATAGAGCAAAGCAGAGTACTGGTGAGTTGTCAGCTTTAGACAAAATCCAAAATGCTCTCCCTCTGTCTCTGAGAAAGTCCTTTAAATTGATAATACATCCTGCTGACTCATCTTAGATTACATCATTTTAACAAGTCTCTGGTTTCTCAGGCTAACAAAAACTCTACATTTACATTTCTTAGTAAGCGTGCACCTGGTCAGGAAACCACAGCAATTAAAGACATTATATATGTAAAATCTAGCAATTAACTCGGTTCTCAAAACTATAGAAAGAATCTGCTGGTTCAGACACCACGGCTCCAAGCCTTGAGATCAAACAGGCATACAAGGCTTCTCTTATCAGCTTTCTTCCAGCAGAGTGCACTGTTGTTACATTTTTGATGTTCAATATTTAACACTATTTTCTTCCATTTAAGAGAACAAGCCTGTGGCTTATATTAATATTTACAAATTACAGAATTATCTGCAAAATTCTATCTAGCTAGGATGGCAGCCTTCACATATCTTCACATTGGACACCAGTATTTATTGTACAGTACTTATCGGAAGAGTATGTTATTATGTATGTGCATATCTGTAATATCCGTTGTACTGTACTTATAGGTAAAATATGTTACACTCTGGAAAAAAAAGAAAAAAGTACTTTATGTTAACTGGATTTTCCTTAAACTGGGGACTACTAGATTTGATCATAGATAAAAGGAATTCTCATTTCTGGGGAACTTCTAAATCTAAGACTGTCTGCAGTATGCCCCTTGAAACATGAGTGGTTTGTTCTTCTATACTCTGCCATTAGCCTGATAACAAAAAGGCCTCTGTTTGATGTTAAATGCAAGCATGTGCATTTCTGCAGTTCATTCCTAAGCTTATTGTATACTTAGGAAAGTTTGCTTACTTTTGTCCTCTGTAAAAAAAGACTGAAATAACTTAAGACTGACTTTTGTGCCGAGCTCTGTTACAGGAACTGTATTCTTTTTCTTAAGAATGACCAGAGTTGTGAGCAACTGAAATAAGCCCATTGCCTAGACAGGGCAAGGAAACAAGTTGCAACATTGCAACTGTTTACAATAGACAACTATCTGTTTTTATTGTACTTATGTTTGCTTGTACTTACAGTGGAGAAACTTTGCATCGTTTCTGTAAAAATTAACATTCCATTCATTTAAACTTCAAAACTTTTTTTGTTTTATTTCACAGCCGTGGGACAAGAGGCTTTTGAGATGTCAAAACAAAACAAAACAAAACAAAAAAATAATGGGTCTACTAAATGTAACCATGTAGTCAAAAAACATCAACAAAGCAAACAATGACACTCTGCTACTCATGCACTGAACAATAACGTCAGCGCATGCAAAATTAAAAATAAAAAAAACTAATCATTCCCTTGCTCTCCCTCAACTAATTATACTAACACCAAGATTTACATTCATTGACATTTGTTTACAGAGAAAGTCTGACTGAGCAGTGCCCTTTTTGGTGGATGTCTAGGAAGAAAAGCTCTATTATACAGACACCATGGACATCATTTACATTGTTTCATTATTTAGTCAATTTCATTCATGACCAACAGTTTCATTATTCAGACATTCTTTACATCAGTTACTTCATTTACATACAGTTTCGGTTAAAACTTACAGTGACATTTTTTTAAATACAGGGAGATGTGTGCAGTGCCATATCATCAGGATGAAGAGATTGTCAGGTTTTACATAAGAATATTTGCTGTTATGAAGACTTGTTCAACATCTATGACATAGGAAGATAAGGTAAAGAGTTAGATCAACCCAAAGAAAGGAAGGAAGGTGGGTAGGAGGCACAAGGAAGATATAGAACAGATGACAGAGGAGGGTATAGCTGTGCACCAGAGAGCTAGAGCACAAACTCATACAGCTATATTAGTACCCATTTAAACTGGGGTGGTGCAGGTGCAGATCCATTCATCTGTCAGGTGTTGCTTCAGTAGCCATTTCACATCTTTCCAGTTGCAGACTGTTTTTAAGAGGAATGAGAGGGTATTCCAGCAATTGGCAATGCAGTGTGAATACAGGCAGCATCCTGCATTGTTTTATTTTTAGTTACAGAGAGTAATGATATGTCAGAGGAGTGTAGTGGTCTCTTAGTAGTGTAAGGTTCAATGATGGTGTGAAGAGAAGGAAATTCTTCAGAGTTGTGCAGTAGTTTGAAGGTTGTAATGAACTGTGACAATTGAGAATTATTTAGTTCGAGTCAGTTTAGTTGTTCTAGAGAGAGGCAGTGATGAGAGCGATACTGTTGGTTGGTTGCAGATTTGGCTAATTTATTGTGGCATTCTTCTACTTCAGCTCATAAAGTGGAATTCAAATTGGTTAGGATAGGAGAGACATAGAATACTGTAGGAGCAGGAAAGACGTGACTTTGTTTTACAGAGTCAGTAAGGTAGTGTTTTTTAGGCACCTTAGCATTTGGTGTATCTTCTTTATGGCTTGCTGAAGGTGGAGATCAAATTTCAGGTAGTTATCTATAATCACATCTAGTAGTTTTTTGTGGGATAGCACCATTATTGTGGTCTTGTTGGATGAAAGTATATTAAAGATTTTTTTTTTTGAGGAGAGAGTTGATGGTGAACAGTAGTTTTTTTTTGGATTCAGGAGGAGATATGAGTTGTTGAGCCAAGCTTCTATGAAGGAGAAGGATTTCTGGGTGAGTGTTTCTAGCACAGGTAGTGTCCTAGGGCCACAAATTAGAGTATTGGCATAATGTGCTATGTTGGTCATTTTGGCTGCAGATCATGGACAAATAAATCAAGCAGTAGTGATCCGAAGATGGAGCCTTTTGGGACTCTGACAGATAGAGGAAGGAAAAAGGAGAAATCATCTTGCCATTTCACTCCTGGGGATATATTAGTGAGGTAACTAAGAAACCAATGAAGAGAGAAGGGTGACAGCCCAGAGGTAGAGAGTTTACTTAGGAGAATTTGATGATTGAAACCATGTCAAACCCAGATTTGATGAATATGCTTCACCTCAAAAAATCTAGATCCGTCAGAGCCACAAGGCCGGGCGGGAGACTTAAACCTCGACACGGCTATTAATAGGACATGCTGGAGGGATAGATTCATCACCCAAAGACTCCCTATGCTGTGGAATAAAATCCCGGTATATGTGAGGCAGAGCACCTCGCTGGCCTTGTTCAAGAGAAATCTTGACCAATGGATGGGAGATCGCAGATATACCCCAGGGATTACCTCAGTGTCACTGCTCAACAGAGGCACAGCAAAATAATGGGTATAGTTCCCCATACTAAAGGGGTGGCGTAAGCCACAAAACTATGGGCTAGGCTTGTAAATGCCCTCGGGCAGATAGCCTAGTATGAACCTATGAACCTATGAACCTATGAAACTTCAAAACTCCAAAAAAAAAAATAAAAACAATTTTTTTACACTCTTGCAGGGGGACAAGCCCCCTGCACCCCCACTCTCTACTAATTAAATATACAAACTCCGAGATTGCATTACAGCAAGGAAAATGGTAAATTTCTTATTCTGTGCTGTACGAAGATCTCCATTTAAACAGTTTGAAGTTTCAAAACTTCAATCTTATGGTTTTGACCATAAGAAATTTGAAGTTTTGAAACATCAACCTTTAAAAAATAGACCTATATATATATATATATATATATATATACACACACACAAACACACACACACACACACACACACACACACACACACACACACACACACACATAGATATTTATGTGTGTCTGTTTATACATGCACACATACATTTTATATATACACACACACACACACACACACACACATATATATATATATATATATGTGTGTATGTGTGTACGTATATGTGTGTCTGTGTGGAGAGATGTGAACAGATGGGGTATGCAGAGGAAGTGCTGAAAGGTCTAAGGGAACTTTTGACATTGTAGGATACAATTCCCTATTATTTACTAACCAGAGTGTTACAGAATTATCTTTTGTTCTTGATAAAGCTGCTTACTGTTTTTACATAAATGGCTGCAGAATTGACTTACATAAAATTGCACAGTAGGTTGAACCATTTCTCCTTGGGATGTGGATTGTAAGACTGCTAAAGACCTATCTAGCTGAATTCCTTATTCCAAATAATCTATAGGCCATCAACAGCATGATTTCATGCAAGGATGATTATGACAGCCTGACCTAATACACTTTTATGAGTGTGGTACATAAATAGTTGTCTCCAGAAAATAAAATAGGTTAGATATAGGATATGTTTAGCTATATGGCTAGAAATCGGTTTAGTGGATAAGTACAAAAAATCATTTGAGTTTTGTCTTCACTTTTATTTTATTTTTGCTTATTTTAAAATGTGTTACATATGATGATTCATAGACCTTTTAGACATAACCAGATCATGGATAAATGCAACATATAAAAAATATGGACATTTTAGTGTAATCAGTCAAGCTGTATGTTTTTTGGAGTTGGGAAGAAACTGGAGTACCTGGATAAAGCCCATGCAGACATGGGTGGAACAAGTAAACTCCACAAAGACAGTGACATGAAGCTAGGATTGAAACCCAGACCCTAGAGATGTGAGGCAGGGATCTTTTAGCAGTATCATCATGCTTTCTGTCATACAGGCAAATAACTACTGTGTTACCACATAGGGCCATCCCAGGATCAATGCTATGATTTTTTATATCTGACAAATATGAGAACTCATGCCACAAGCTATTGCAATTATTAGAGTACACAAGCCATCAGAAGATATCAACTGGCTTAGAAAAAACACATAGGGCCATCCCAGGATCAATGCTATGATTTTTTATATCTGACAAATATGAGAACTCATGCCACAAGCTATTGCAATTATTAGAGTACACAAGCCATCAGAAGATATCAACTGGCTTAGAAAAATGGTTTGATAAATGGCGAATTGGAGGTAATGCAAAGAAAAGTAAGAAGTGATGCGCTTCAAATATTGTTGTATGGAGTGGGGTGTGTAGTCATAACATAGACCAGTTGCTTATTAAATATAAGTTTTACACCAAGCAAATGGAGAACAGCTGTACTCATTCCCATGCATAATGGAGGACCTTCCATAGACCCATAAGTCTGACCAACCTTGTATGCAAAACCATGGAAAGACTTATTATGGAACTAATCAATCAGGACATACGGAACCGCCATACACTGGACACATCTCAGTTTGGATTTATTAAAAGTAGGTCATGCTTATTCAGCCTGGTGGATTTTTTGAAAAGATAACCCAAAGCAATGGATGAAGGTAAAACAGTATGCACCACAAACCTTGATGTGGCCAAAGCTTTTGATGCAATTCCCCATTCAGGCATACTAGAAAATATAAATAAACTGGGAATAAACCCCTATGTCACCCGTGAGATTGCCAACTGGCATGGGATTGCCAACTGGCTCACTGATAGGATACAGGAAATCAAAATAGAGGAAGTTGCCACCACAGAGAGACCAATCACCAATGGAGTCCCTAGGGTTCTGTACTGGGATCTCTCCTGTTTGGCATCTCCTTTTTTGAAGTAAAAGCCAATACCACAGGGCTCTGTCTGACTATGTTTGCAAATAACAGCAAGATTTGACCAATCGTTGTATGCCCAAATGACTTGGCCATCCTGCAGGAAGGTTTGCCCCAAATAAGTAACTCGTGCCAAAATCTTGGACTTAAACTAAATGCCAGAAAATGCATTATTGTATCCTTTGGGAAGTCAACTATCACATTGACAATACACCTGTAAGAGAAGATCCAGTTGTTTGGGATTTGGGGGCTTATGTGGACAGTAACCCAACTTTTGACCAACATGTGCACACTGCTGTAAGAAAGTCCTTCTATATTGCACAGCTTATAAACAAAGGGATTGTGTTTAGATCTCAGGATGTCATTGCCCCCATTTACTCAGCCCTCAATAGGCCAGTCAAAGAATATAATGCCCCTTTTGGCATATATCTCTCTGGACACATGCAACAACTAGAGCAACCACAGAGATACTTTATTGAAAGGATACAAGGCCTAAACAACATGTTATACATGGACCAAATCAAAGCTCTGTCACTATACTAGTGTATTACAATTACAATATGTAAATTGTAAATACTATTGTAATCTTTCTTGGTGCTTTTCACCCCGGGTCTCTGCTGAAAACGGGCTTCTGGCCCAGATGGACAATACCCGGTCAAAAAATGAAATAAATAAAAATAAATAAATAAATATACTAGGTATCCTACAGACTGCTAAGAGGTGACCTGTGTCTGACATAAATGGTATCCTCCAACCCAAAACTGATGGATTTACTGCACATCAGGGAATCAAATAGCATTAGAAATAAAACTTTAATAAAAATAAAATAAACAATCACAGACCATGTAACAAGGTGTTGCACTGTTTAATAACAATTAAAATTCAAATGACTAAGTGGTTTCACCTTTACATACTTCAGGCATCATCAGAGTAATTTGAAAGAGCAATCAGGTTACAAATTTACATCTCAGGTATCAAATTTTTGAACCAGTCATATTCTTGAAATGATAAAATTTAAAACTTCATTTACATATTTAAGTGGCACATAAATTGCAACGTACAAACCAACAAAGGAAAATAAAAAACTGGAAAAAATAAATAAATAAAAAAGAATATGAAACCATTGTATATATCAACTTACTATTACTATAAAAACAGGAGACGTAGTTCAAAATAACTTTTTTAGTCAACATTCTGGGGGATTTCTTTGGAAACTGTACCTTATAGGTTCATAGATTAGTACTAAGCTAGCTGCCCTTGCAAGCTATTTTAAGCCTAGCCAGTTATCCCTTGTAAGACTCAAACCCTTTACCTTGTGCTTGCAAGGCAAACACCTTAACCATTAGGCTACCCTCCCAACCTAGCATACAACTGTTATATACACCCTCAACAAAAAATATATCATAAATGAATGAATCATAAGGTCAGGACAAATATATATTAAATTGCAATCATAACGTCAGAACAAATATATATTACTTTGCCTATAATTTACTAGCTCTTTGCTTTAGAATAGGCATTATAGAAATGCTGTCATTAAGTCCTGGCTTAACAGTGGCATTCAACCTATACTACCATTTTGTCTCCTTAGCTACCACTTCTAGTCCAGCGTCACCTCCCCTTTCATTAGTTGCTACCTTGTCAATCACAAGGAAAATGAACCTCTTGAAGTTGTCACATCTTACACTATGCATATATAAGGCATTGTGTAAATCCTTACTCTTGATTGCTTTGAGGTGTTTGCTTATTCTATCTCTAAGCCTACGCACAGTTTTTCCAACATAAAATGCTGGACAAGTAGTGCACCTGGCAAGATAAACTAGCATTGATGAATCACAATTACATCTGCCTGGCCATTTAATTGAAAAGCATAGTTAGTAACACTAACATAGGGTCCATCATTAATGAATTTACAATATCTACAAGCACCACACTTGGACATAGCCGATTTATATCCATTTTTCATTCCACTTCCAGCATAACCTTCCAAATAGTTCTTGATGTTTCTACCCCTCCTAAAACTATTTGCAGCTTTTCCCCCAATTTCTCTTTAGTTCCTTGTTCACTACACATCTCTCAACATCTACAAATAATAGAAGTCAAATTAGGTGCCTGAGAAATGTATCGTAGGACCAACACTTCAGTGTCTCGATCCCTTACTGCAGTTTGTAACTGACTATTAATTCTCAAAATCGGAAGGAAAGAGGTGTTTGTCTTAGCTATCACTTTTTTTTTTGTTCTTATTAACAATCTTAAGGGGTACCCTGTTTCAATAAACATTCCTATCAGTGTGTATATTTCTTTTTCAAATATGGTATTGTCATTTATCAGACGAGACAGTCTCATCATCTGTCCTTTTATTATGCTTTCCCTTTGATGGTGGGGATGGCAACTATTGAAGTGGAGTACTGTATTTGAATAGGTCTGTTTTCTAAAAATACTACTGTTTAGTGTATCTCCATTTTTTGATAAAAGAATGTCCAAAAACCCAATCTCATTTACTTCCCATTTACTTGTGAATTTAAGGTAGTAGTAGACTTTAAATAATCCACAAAAACTCTAGCTTCTTCTTTATCACCTTCCCAGAAAATAAGTATATCATCTAAAAAATGATTATAAGATTTAATTTTCTCAGTGTATGCTGACTGCGACACATATTTCCTCTCCCATTCAAGAAGCACTAAATTGGTGAACATTGGAAAACACTTTGCCCCCATCGCCACTCCTGTAACCTGATGAAACATATCTCCCTCAAAAACTAGAAAGTTATTTTTAAGCAGTGTCTATCTTTTCTCCGTCAACCTTCATACTTTTCGACAGGCTGTGATGAAGTATTTCTAACACTTGCATATGTGGAATCACAGGGAATAAATTAACAACATCAATGGTTAGAAAAGAATAATCTTTGGCTCTGGATACATTTTTCAACCTTTCTAGACAATTCCAAGAATCTTTGAGAACGTGCTCAGTTTCTCTCACCACTGGTCCCATCTGTTTATCAACCTGCACTGCAAGGGGCTCAGTCTTAGAACTCCCAGCAGCAGCTATTGGTCTAAAAGGTGGATCCTGTCAATTTTTGTGGATTTTGGGAATTCCGAAGACTTGCAGAATCAAAGGATGTTCCACCATTAAAAATTTGAAGACTGTCTGATCAATCAAACCCTGAAATAAGGCATCGCTTAAAAAATAATCAAGCCTCATATAAGCCCTATTTACTTCATGTTTAGAAACCCTATTGTAGGTGGAGGAGTCATTCAAAATATCAAACATCTTAGAAATATAATCCATTTGTGCCATAACCACAAGTCCTCCACCCTTATCGGGTTTCATAATTCTGATGTTCTTATCACTTGTTAGGTCAATAAGGGCTTTTCTTTCATCATATGTTAAATTTCCTTGTTTACTTTTTAACATGTTAACCTCCTTTCTGAGTTCTGATTCACAAATTTTCTCAAACAATGCAATTTCAGCGTTGTTTGGTGGAATAAACAAACTTTTACGATATAAATTATTGGACCTGAATTTTGCATTTGGCTGACCATCAAAATATAGTCTCAGGTTAAGCTGCCTTGCATACAATTCTCCTGTTGAACTGCCCATTGTATTGTTGGTTCTTTGGCCCTCTGTTGGCTTGGTTTCTCAGCCGTTCTGATCTCAACTGCGGCTGTTGCTCTAAAAAACTTCAACATCCTCATGTTCTTCATTATTATTATTGACACCATTGTGAAAAGAATTACATTGACCAAAACCATTCTTTCTGTCATTTCTAGAACTAGTGTTACTACCACTTTGATCTCTGTTACTCAAAGGATATGCCTAATTATTTTTGTAATCAGCCATGTCTCTAATTAGTTTCTGCTGTTTTGTAGCTGTACTTTTAGTAACAAATGTGTTTAAATCTTGCAACACTTTGTTATAGCTTTGATTATATTGAACAAAGAGTAAATCATTCACTATACTCTGATTTAGGACAGTAATTTCAGTTTGCAATATATTTAACTTACTTTGATTTTTGCGAATTATTATATCTAACATATCCAAGCCTGCCTTGTCCATCAACGTCACTGATTCTTTAATGCCTATTCTAAAGCAAAGAGCTAGTAAATTATAGGCAATGTAATATATATTTGTTCTGACCTTATGATTGCAATTTAATATATATTTGTCCTGACCTTATGATTCATCCATTTATGATATCTTTTTTGTTGAGGGTGTATATAACAGTTGTATATTAGGTACAGTTTCCAAAGAAATCCCCCAGAATGTTAATAAAACAAGGTAAAAAAGTTATTTTGAACTAGGTCCCCTGTTTTTATATTAATAGTAAGTTGATGCATACAATAGTTTCATATTCTATTTATTTATTTATTTTTTCCATTTTTTTATTTTCCTTTGTTGGTTTGTACTTTGTAATCTATGTGCCACTTAAATATGTAAATTAAGTTTTAAGTTTTATCATATCATGAATGTGATTGGTTTAAAAATGTGATCAAATCAGTCATATGCTGGAACGTATCAGCTTGCTGAAAATCCAAGTTCACATCAGCAAAAATCAAAGAAATACCAGCAGAACAAAGTGATAAATCCAACCAGTCACTTTGCTGACATTATTTAATTTTACTTCAGGAACGTTGCTTCTCTGTTGGGACTTCATTTTTGTTTGGATTAAAAATGTGATACCTGGGATATAAATTTGTAACCTGATTGTTGTTTCAAATGACTCTGATGATGCCTGAAGTATGTAAAGGTGAAAGTGCTTAGACGTTTGAATTTTAATTGTTATTAAACAGTGCAATGCCTTGTTACATGGTCTGTGATCATTTTTTTTATTTTTATTCAAGTTTTATCAGTTTATTTTGCCTGATTGGCAGTCTTCAAGGTTTAATTACTTAGCATCAGAAATACTTTGTCGAGGGATTTAAACCTCTTCTACAAAATCAACAGAAAATTTTGGATAAAACAAAGTTCATCCCTATCCATATTCAAGCACAATTTGGATCTATGGATGGGAAACAGAAACTTTACCAAATGGACTGCCCCCCATACTTCAAATGGACAGAGGTAGCTCCAAAATGCTTTATCCCATGCATGAGTCCCCTCTAATTATCTATGGTATGATCCCAGTTATTCTCATTAGGAGTACTATATAATTATTGACCATGGGATGGGTAAGACCAATATCTAAACAAATGGGATAGGTTAATTTGAGCACAGAAAGGGAACGTGGCTAGGCTTAAAATGGCCTGCAAGGGCAGCAGGACTAGTACTTACCTATAAACCTATGAAAAAGTGACCAAAATGAACATGGCACAGCAGTGAAGGTTACAGACTTAAAAGCCACAAGTGCTGTGTTTTCCTTATACAGGCAATATCTGCAGTTCTGTGTACATATTTAAGGTGTTACCTCAAGAGAGATATATTAGGTAAGTAAATGGTACTCAGAGAAAGGCCACAATGATGATGAAAAGAATTGCATGTAAAAATTGTGAATAAAAACTGGAAACACTCAACGTATAATTTGTGAAGGAATGATGAAAGTTGGCGGGCATAAAGCATACTCAAAGTGGGAAAGAAAGGAGGGTTGTGCTAATGAAAGGGGAAACAGAGATTATAAAAAGGACTACAAAACCTAAGAAAAATTAAAAAAAGTTTTCTCTGCCTCTAAAAAAAGTGGAAACATATCTTTCAACTGTACAGATTTTCACAGAATGTCCAGATTTTGGTCCATATTTTTGGTCTGTTCCTCATAAAAATCTATGGTTTTCTGGCAAATCACTGGGATGATCTGAAGATTGAAATCACTAAATAATGGCATACATTTGAGTTTCAGACTTCAAATTTTTCAGAAAACATATGTTAAATCAAATCTTGTTACTCAAGCAACTTTCTAAGCTTATAAGATTAATATTTAAAATATGCCCTTATCTTTGGGCCTTTGACCCCCCCCCCACATTTTGTCAGTCTTTGTCCTGATGTCTTGCACTAAGAGGTTGAGAGGTATGGGTGGAAGGACCCAGTCCTTGGCAGACTTTGTAGAAGACTGTGAACCCCCATTAACCATTTAAAAAATCTGGGGTAGGTGAATGAGTGCTGGGAAGGGAGAGGACTATGAAGCGACAACTGCTTGAGGGCTAACATCAGCACTGATGTGGGCCACTGCTCTCCCATTTAACCAGCTCATATGACTCCATGCTTTTTCTTTTTTCCTTTCTTCATAGGATATTACATGTCTGCTAGTGGTAAATTAGTTTATGCAATAGAATAGCAAGCATAGCTTGCATTATTTTCATAAATTGTCAGTGTTTCAGTCTATGTACTGGGCAATAGTTGCCCATTAATTAATTCACTGTCTTATCTGAGGTATATGTGCAAAAAATTGTTCAACACTTTGTAGCAGAAAACAAATGAGATTCCACATAATAAAGGTACAGTATACGATTGATAGAGCTTGCAACATTTACAAATGCATTCTTGACAGGCCTGGATATTATCTAACTAACAGTTATGAAAGACAGTATGTAGCTCAAAGGGTGAAACTTGTGGGAGTAAGAAAGTTTATCAGTCTCCTGAAGAACAGAAGAGTAATTAGTCCCTATTTATCAGTAAGCCCCAAAGGGACTCAGATAACAGACAAGGAACTGCAGTCTGTTGATTTAACTTGCTCTGAAAGCTAGGCCACATGTGGCAAGCCTCCTAGCAGAACTTTTGATATTATCTTTATATTTATGTACAAGGTACACATTGCTTTTTTTCCCAATAAGAGATTTGTTCTTTTTTTTCTCCCCTTAGTCTGTCTAACAGACTATAAATATTACAGGACTATGAACATGATAGTGATAAATTTGCCTGTTTTCTTTAACAGATTTAATACTGGCTGATGAAATGTTGCAAAGTATTATAAATCCATTATTTCTTGAACAACCATCATTCTAAAGGTGCTCTGTCAGTGCAATTATACAATTCAAAGACAATTAAAATATATTAAGATTTTAATAACTGGACATGCTCTATCTAATTATAGGCCTCCCATAAGATCTTAGAGAAAAATATCCCATAAAACCAAGCAAACACTTACAAAAGTCATAATTTAGAGTCTGAAAAACGTATTTTAACAAGGTCCACATCACATGACAATGATCTGGGTTGTGTTAGAATGTTTCCCTTTATTTTTCTAGAGTCATTCTTGTAATGTGACTGTTTAAATGACGGAATAAAAGTTGCATCTGTATTGCCTGGATGTTGTTTCAAACAGATAAGAGACAGAGTGCATAAAGCAATGGGTTACTATTCTACATATGGAGAGAAATATTAAAAGAAAATATTAACTATATATTTAAGCAATTTGTAAGGACCTTTCTTTTTTATATGGCAAGTGCTCCTTTCTGGTGAGTTTATAACTATATTGGAAGTGAAGATCATACAGACAGAAAGCAATCGGTTTTGGGAGTGGTGTGTCTCATACCTCACAACTGTCAGATTTTCACAAAATGCCAGATTTTTGCCTCATATTTTTTGTCTTGTCTTCATAAAATTTGCAGTTTTCTGGCAAATCACTGAGGACTGAAGTCAGTAAATAATGACATACATTTGAGTTTCAGATTTCATAGCCTTCAGCAAATGCATGTTATCACAAATCCTGCTATCCTAGGAACTTTCTATATTGATAAGTATATTTAAAATCTGTCCCTATTTTTAGGACTTTGTTCCTCCCCCATTATGTTAACCGTTCTCCATATTTCTTGAGCTAACAGGTCAAGTAGTATGGTGTGTCTTAAGTAATGTGGACATCTTTTAGTGCTTGAAGACTGCCTATATATCTTTGGCAGGGTTGAAGGATGGCATTATTTCATGGCTGTTTATAGGTATTAGTGAAAGTATGCAATGCAGTTGTTCACCAGAAACAAGAATGAGCAGCTAGCATGAGATTCATGGATCCAAATGGTGCAATGGGCTAAAAGGCACAGAAAAAGGGATATGCAAATTAGAGTAAAATGACATGCAAATGAAGCACACACTAATGACCTCATAATGGCTCGCAGATGTGGACAGTGGAAAGTAGGTTGTGATGGATGGTTGATATGTGTAAACTGATGCACATGCTTTTGTCAAAGAACAATGACAAACAGCATATGAAAAAAGTGTTTTGCTCAAAACAGGATATTTGCAGCAGTGGCAGCTACACATGTAACTTGGCACCAGATTATTAGTAGTAGCCCTTTGGTTGCATGAATTAGCTGAGTATACATGACAAAATGTAGCAGATAGAAGGTAACCTCAAATGAGCTGACATATATATAAATCCAGGAATGACTGTGTTTTGAAAGAGACTTATAAAAGCTGGATGACCTGTATGGCCAACATAATGGAATTGGGGAATGTATGCACTTCTTATATGCATTGATACCAAATTATGTATTGGTGGTATCATACCTGCTACATGGACTTTTCAGAGACAAAATGGGAACACCTGGATACTTTGCAGGTATCAGCCTGTAGAATACTCAGAACATTCTTCAATGTATTTCTTCCACAAGCAGATAACCATGTTGGCTTTCCCAATGTACTAGGGAGAAAGAGAGACACCACTGTGTCTGGCTTCTGTGATATTTTTCACCTTTCTAGTGCTGGGAGTCATAGATTGCAGGTGTGTGGCAATTAAGGCCTCACAAAATACCCATGGATGGAATTGTGTCAATAAGAATGGCTACCATTCCATAAGCTGCAAAACAGTGAGGAAATGACAGGAGCTAATAAATGAAGTGGCCAGACAGCACTCTAGAATTAGCCATGATTCCCATATATGGGATAAAAAATCATCTGCATAGCTGCTTGCTGCAATGAGAAATGCCACAGGGTCCTACAGTAGATAAATGCAGACACATGGATGTTTTCATAACAGGGAGAGGACAGTAACTTGACCTCAAGCAATCTCTATGTCCCTAATGTGCTATAGATTGTGCAGGATACCCCTTGGAGCTCAGGTTGATTACACCTATATGGAATCTTCAAGGCATAGCTGAACAGCAGTACATCACCACCCATGTGCAAAACAGAAAGGTGGTAGAGCATGTGCTTGGCCAACCAATGTCACAATTTTACTGCCCAGATGTGTCTGAGGGGCACTGCAGTATACATTTCCTACATAATAGCAGATATTCATCACATGGTGCAAATTACAAAACAAGATTCAGAGTTGACAGGTAGGCCAGGCAACATTTTCAGGACCCTCCACCAGACACCACAAGTCACTGTAGGTAAAGGGCGAGGTCATGAAGTAGGGGGGTATCTGTGTGAAACATGATCTCCTCAGTGGTGCTACTGGAGATGGTACGACTGTATCATGTAGTCAGATGACGTTGAGTGTTATGAAAGAGATACCATGGGACCTCACAATATGAGTCTGGTGTGGTGAAGGCCATGCAGACTCAGATGCCTTCTGTCAAAGGAAAAAACTTCAAAGACCAGTTCACGTTAGGTTCAAGCAAGGCACCCTTTATTACTTGCAGCAAGGAGACAAAGCATGTAGGCACAAGGTTTGTCCGAATTACTGGTGATCAGTATGTTATTCTTATACAGTTTTCTTCCTGTCACACAGAAAATGTTACTATTCTATTGCTGACATAGTTAGACACAGCTTTCTGTATGTTCTACAGAAAATGTTACTAGCCTTATTGCTGACTAAATTAGATTATCTGCTGTTTTGCAAAACATTTTGAGAAAAACAACCTGGCCTTGGGCTTATTTTAGCCCATTTTAACTTTTCAATTCTTCAATTGTATTGTTCTAATACATGTGTTACATTTTGTCTAGATTCAAGGTACATTTCTAGTGTTGGTGCAAGTAATGCTGACTACGGTTTATACTTTCAAGCATCTATTGTTTCCTTTATCAAAGCTTCTAGCAGCTGCATACTTTCTCATAGCATAAGCAGAAAATAATATATCTTTGTTATTAGCAGAAATTAAATGCCTCTTGTTATTTTCATGACATTAGCAGAAATTAAATGCTTCTTGTTAAGTTTCTAATAGCTGTGTAGATTCATGCAGTGTGAACAGAATAAATGTATTAACCCTTTTAAACCTCAAATGCACTAAGCATGCATGTTACTATTACACATTTTCCTAACATATCCCCCCTTTTAATACTTTTATTCTACTTTCAAGATAAGCATAAACAGTTTTTTTCTTCCCCTAACCTCTTCCTACTCAGGATTTGCATTTAAGAGAGTCATTCAGTTTAAACTTATGAAAGCATTTTCAGTTTTTTAACAATTCTTCAAGTTCAGCACCTTGGTATAAGGTTTCTGAAACTGAAATGTCTATAAAGTCTTTAATCAGTCTTTTTATGCAGGGGATGCAGCAGCACACACATACCACCAGTAGGATTATTCCTATACAGATGGCAATCAGAATGTTCATCATGATACTGCCCCACCCCCCCAAACAATTTCTGGAAAAAGTCCGTCAATGGGTTTAGTCCTGGTTTGGTCATGGCTGACACCTGCTGAATTACCTCAAGATGATTGTCTATCTTGTGTTTGTGGTCAGGAATATATGAACAGCACTCCTCCTGGATTAAAGCGCACGCACCTCCTCTCGCTGCTAGGGTGATGTCAAGAGCCATGTGATTTTGAAGCACCACTGTTCTCATGGCAGTCAGTTCATCAGTCACCAATTCTAGGGCAGAAAAGGTGCATTGCTCATTATTTTGAGAAGCTTAGACAATTTTCTCAGTTCCCAGATTGATTTTGTTGCTCCATATGCTGGCAGTACACCTGCCCACAAGATAACAGTATCACTCAAGTCCATATGTGACAGTCTATTTTTCCCTAAGCCCACAGTATGATGGTTTTTCCAGCGCACATTGATTTGCCCCACTGGATTGACAGGCTTCTTGATTTCTCGAATATTCCAAATTTTCCCTTGAGGTAAAACTGCTGTGTGTCGTATAGCTGGAACCAGGTACCCCAAAAAACAACTGCCGGACCAATTCTCAGGTAACCATTTATATGCTTTCCTACCACATACAAAGCAACAATCTTCTACTTTGGTAGTAACTTTACTATTCCCTGGCTCTGCATGAAACATTTTTTTGTCAATTATAGACAGTTGTCTATAGAGGTCAGCATTATGTTTTACTTCACCAATTGTCCTATGCATCAGTTCAACAAATGAATTATAGCTTGTGTTGCAATAGGATCCGATGTTCTCAGGTTTAGTGTAGCATCTATAGGGAACAGTCACATTGCAATTGCTCCAACCCACCTAAACTTTATCATTCTTGTAAAAACACACAGTTCCCTTCTGTCGAACAGACAAGTGCAATGCTACTTTACCTTGTGATGTGATATCTGATGTATCATAAATTAAGTTTTCCCAGGTCTTGTTGGCTCCTAGGGGAACTGAAGTTAACAGCAACCCCCCATATGCTGTTGGTAAAGCTGTGCAAATCCAGCAATTCGAAACATTGAAGGTCTCAGCATACACACAATTGATTGCCTGGTAAGTGTTAAAGTTCGGGTGCCACTCTGCATGCCAATCTGCACGCTTGTTTAGTTCAATTTGTGTGGCTGGGAAAAGGAATGGCCACAACAAAAAGATTATTGTCACTAGTACAGTCAACAGGATGATTATGCATTACTTTTGAGGAAATGGTTGTTCTGCATTTCCGTTTTCTCCAACTCTTCCAAGTAGGTGTATTTGGATCTTACTGAATTCCATCATCTTGGACACGTGCTCTTACTCTCTGCCCTAATAGGACCTTCAGCACTGATGGTTTCTTCACTGGGGTTGAGACGGATCAGTCCTATTGATCTGACCCCCCCTTTGTAGCCAGATTTTGTGCTGAGGGCCCCGATGGAGAGGTAAGATTTTTGTCCAACTCTGTTCACTAGCAGTACCATCCCCCCTGTTGAGACATGGCACTGCCCATGGCTCAACAAAGCTGCATATCGAAACAAATTAGAGGGTAGTATCAGTTTTCCTTCTCTAGAGATGTACAGCCCCTTTTCGAGGATTGCTCCTCGTTTTATCCATCGTTGTTTTTCAGCTTGCATAGTGAGTGTCTGCATTTTTTTTAACATATCTAAATCTAAAATCTCAGAGGGTTGTAATTCCTCATTTAAAAGAAATACTTCTATGGCTGCTTGTTTTGCAGCTGTATCAGCTCTCGCATTACCTTTTGAAATCCTATCTTGTTGCTTGGTGTGAGTTGTGCATTTACAAATGGCTACTTTCTGAGGTAACTGAATAGATTCTAAAAGATCTAAAATAAACTGTGCATGATTTATAGGTTTGCCAGTAGATGTTATCATTCCCCGGTTTTTCCACTGTTGCACAAAAACATGTACAGTAGAAAAAGCGTACTGGCTATCAGTAAAAATGTTTACACATTTACCCTTTGCTAAGGTACATGCCCGTGTCAGGGCAATCAGTTCTGCTGCCTGTGGAGATAAGTTGTGTGGTAAAGGTTTTGCTTCTATAATCCCAGTATCAGAAACTACTTCATATCCTACTAGGTTCTGTCCTGCAGGACCCCTTCTGCATGAGCCATCCACGTAGTATGTCACCTTGGCATCATCCAAGGGGACATCCGTGAGATCTTTTCCAGGTAGTGTCTTTTGCTCAATTACCTGCAGGCAGTGGTGTGGTGTGCCGTCTGCAGGGGTTGGGAGCAGAGTAGAAGGGTTTAAAGTCATGCAGTGTTCAATTGTCATATGAGGTTGGCTTAACAATATAGTCATACAGGAAAGATGCCTAGCAGGGGAAAGATATGCTACCTTTTCTTGTAGTAAAATAATTGTGACTGCATGAGGTACTCTCAAAGTGAAAGGGTGGAACAAAACTACTGAGGCTGAAGCCTGTACTGCCATTGCAGCTACAACTACTGCTTGTACACAGTGGGGTAAGGATCGTGCCACTGGGTCTAGTTGTGATGAATAGTAAGCAATGGGGCGTTGCTTATCCCCATGCTGTTGTGTTAGTACTGATGTCATGTAACCCTGCTTACAATCTATAGTTTGGGAAAAATGTTTATGGTAGTTTGGCAATCCCAGAACTAATGAGGACGCTATTAACTGCTTTAGTTTGCAGAAAGCATATTCTGCCTCTGGAGTCCATTGTAACAAATCCTGCGCTGCCATAGGCATTTTATATATAAGGTCAGTCAAAGGTGCAGATTCCATGGCATAGTTTGGAATCCAGCTCCGGCAAAAATTGGTTGTACCCAGGAAGGACATCATTTCCTTCTTGGTAGTGGGTTTTGGTGCTTGCAAAATTGCTATTTTTCTGTCCTCATCTAATGTTCTACCTTCCTTGGATATTACATATCCCAGGTATTTGACTTGTTTTTTCCAAAGCTGCAGTTTTATTTACCTTATGTCCTTCAGCGGCTAAAAATCGTAGAAGTGCCATGGTATCTTCTCTACATTCCTGCTGGGTGGGGGCTGCCAGCAAGATGTCATCAACATAAAGTACAATCTGACTGCCTCTTGGTGGGGTGAATCCCGCCAATTTGCTTGCCATTTCTTGTGAGAATATTTTTAGACTTTCACAATAACCCTGTGGTAGTCACGTATATGTATACCTTTTCGACCAAAAACAAGGAGCAACGGCAATTAGTAAAACAAAAAAAGCTGCGCAGTTGTCACACAGGACTGTATTTATTAAAATAACTCAACAAACTGGTAACAAGAATTAATAAAATAAAATCACGGAGCAGAACACACCAGTACTTAATGATTTCACCCATCTAATCTGTGGGCATCTTCAGAGTACTGAAATCTTCACATAGATAACGTTCAATTAAATATGCTTGTTAATCTAAACTAATTAATTATTACTTAACCATATGTAGTTAATTAAACAAACGCCGCTGATGGAACAATAGACAAACTATAAGAATAAGCAACACCATAAAAATAAATGAATAAAAAAATGAATAATCAAGCTGTTCATATTCACAATAGTAGTGTGTAATGGTACAGTTGTTATATTAGATGCAACCTAAAACTGTAAAATATACATTTAAATTCTGTGCAAAAATAATCAACTGAAGAAATGAATACCTCCAATAATTACAATTCATAAATAAATTCATTCATAAATTCATTATAAAAATAATTTGTATATTCATGAACCTTATAATAAATATGGCATTTTTATCATATAAATATAATAATAGTTAAAATATACTGTAAAAACAGTAAATTATTAAATATAGTGCAATCCAATAAATAAACTGTAGAACTACTGTGTAATAAAAAATGCTTAAACATTATGTATATAATAAATATATGAAATTAATATTGCATTAAATATAGTATGACTTATATTTCAAAATACTTGAAATTGAAATATGTTCATTAATGCCTGGTGCATTGCTGGCATTAAGCCTTAACTGCCACAGGCATTCTTTGGCCTCAAGTAAGTTCCTATCATCACCTCCCTTATTATTGTTATTATAAGGAATCCTATCAATAACAAAAAATAAACATCTCTTAAAATGTTTACATTTAAGGCTATGTGTATATAGGGAGTTCGTCATTTTCTTATTTTTTATATCTCTGTTATGCTCCATAATGCGGTCTCTAAGCTTCGTAATCATTTTCCCTACATAATAAGCAGGACAGGATATACATGAAGCCAAATATACCACCATTTTTGTGTTGCAATTACAGTAACCTGGGCTTTTAATAGATCTGCCATAATTCTGTACTGCTACATAGGGGTCATCATTCACATATTTACATATCTTACAAAGACCACATTTACTCATTTTAGACATTTTATACAGCTGATTATTGTTGTTACTTTCCAAATATTCTTTTAAATTCTTACCTCTACTATAAGTAATCTTAGGATAGCTACCTAAAATATTAATAAGTTCCATCTTATTAGTAAACACACTGGCCCATGTCTCATGTAATATGTTGACTATTGAACAAGAAGCTTCATTGTAGGGTAATATAAATGCATCCTTTTTGTTCATACATTTAATATTTGTTGTTTTTGATGAGGCATTTTCTTGTCCAAATTTTATAATTGGTTTATATAGGTGATTCCTTTTGGCCAATATCTCATTCTTCACTCCATTGATTAGTTTCTGAGGGTAGCCTCTGTCCATAAACATATTAATAAGTTTATTGATTTCAATGGTAAATTTATTATCATCACTTATAATATGAGATAATCTGACCATCTGTCCTTTTACCAGATTCCTTTTTTGAAAATGAGGGTGGCTACTACCATAATGTAGGAAAGAATTTGAATAAGTTTTCTTCCTAAATATATTAGATTCTATGCCATTGTCATTTATGTGAAATGAAATGTCTAAATATTCACAATCATTTTCATATATTTTGTTTGTGAAAGTCAGAAAGGTAGATGTAGTCTCAAGAAATAATATAAATTCTAGTATCTCGTCTTTACTACCTTTCCAAAAAATTAATATATCACCCAGGTACCTGCAATAAAGTACAATGTTGGGCCAGAACCTCGAGGTAAAAATACATTGTGTCTCCCATTGAGCTAACACTAATTTCGCATATATGGGTGCACATCTGGCACCCATAGCTACACCTGTAAGTTATCTAAAGTATTCACCATCCATAAAAATGTAATTGTTTACTAGGACCATTTCCATCAAGTCAGTCATTAATTTACGTTTGACTGCATGCATATCACTAAAAATGGACAAACTAGCCTCAAACATTTCTAGCCCCAGTTGGTGTGGTATAACTGAAAATAAATCAACAATGTCTATCGTGACCATGATAATATCCTTATTAATAACAGCAGCATGTTTTCTAATAATGTCAAGACAATGCCAAGAATCTTTCAGGATGTGTGGTAAACGTGTTAAGGTGTCTTTACAATTACAATCAATAAAGTGTGCCACGGCTTCCATTTTGGACCCTTTAGCTGAAACAATGGGTCTGAAAGGTGGATTGTTGGTATTTTTATGAATTTTGGGTATACCAAAAATGGAAAGGGTGATGGGAAACTCGACCATTAAATATTCATATTCATCCTTGTTAATCATACCGTCCAATAGAAATTCATAAAGTAACCAGTCCACCTTCATGTAGGCCCTACACATTTCATATTTTGACACCTTTTCATAAGTTTTACAATCACCGGACATGTTGGTCATTTTGTTTAGATAATCTATCTTAGACATCACCACCACACCACCTCCCTTGTCTGGTTTCATTACTCTATATTTGTCAGTACTTGTCAACTCTTTTAAACAAAACCTTTCAGCTGTTGTTAAATTATCTTCCATTAAAGTTGATTTTTTAAGAACTCTTCGAATTTGTACCTCACATAGCGTTTCAAATACATGAATCATAGGGTTCTGGGGAGGTATGAAGGTGCTTGTTTTTTTTAATCTAAAACTGCTAGAGTCAGGTTCAATTCTGTTGTTATTGTTGGCAAAAAACATATTTAAATTCAATAATCTCGTGTACACTTTCAAGTTAATTAAAATTTTTCCTATATCGTGTTTAAAATTAGGAACATATGTAAAAACCTTTTTTAAAAAGTGTAACATAGTTAAAACAAAAATCTGTATAAGTGAAATTATATAATGTAAACCCACCATCCACTATTATAGAACAGCAATCCCTCTGTTGAGTATTAGTGCTATCAATATCTGCACTATAGACAGTGCTGATATCAGTACTTGACCCATCACAAATTTCAATACCTTTGAAGTAGTTCTTGTCGTGTACTACTTCTATTAGTTCATTGATGTTATCTAAACATGATGTAAACAATTCATAACTATCATATCTTTCATTTAATAGTGTGAATTTATCCTGTAAGCTGATACATTTCTGTAATGATTCTGCTGGTGTTGCTGACCCTGATAATGGTCGCGTAACCGTTCCGACCTTCTCAAAACGGGTTCCTCTAAAAAAAACCTATCTTTGCCATTACATGTTTTTGCATGCATATTTCTATTATTATGATTGTTTCTTTTGTAATTTTCTGTGTTGCATCCTTCTATACTGTCATGTCTCTCTAAGGGGTCAAGAGTGTCAATTTGTGACCCTGTTACATGCTTACTATATTTAAATTCTTTAAAATGCGTATATGCCTTTTTGTTAGCATATTCATTACTATCTCTAAGTAGTTTTTTGTATACCTTTTCCCGTGAAATGTGAATGCAAACCAATACTGGCTATCAGGGTGTAGCGGTATCGAAAAGAACGCATTGCTGATGTCTACAACAGAAAAATACTTCTGTTGAGATTTCAGATCATTCAACAGGGTGTGTGGGTCTGGCACCGTAGGTGCTCTTGGTATTACTGCATCATTTACAGCTTGTAAATCTTGGACCATACGCCATTCTCTATTGGCCTTTTTAACCGGAAATAAGGGTGTGTTACATGGTGAATCGGGAGATTCTACTAGTATCCCTCCTTTAAGTAAGGCTGCTATAATAGGCGTTATCCCTGCCTCTGCATCTTTTCTTAAGGGATACTGTCCTTTTTGTGGTCTAAATGCTGACTTTTCCCACTGCAAGAATCAGTCCTACATCTGATTTTCCTGTTGACCAGAGAGTCTCTGGTATATTTCATAAGGCATTCTCTTCCTCCTCTAACAGGAGTGTCAATCAGTTGTCCTCACTAGACTGCAAGTGCACAGCTGGGTTGGTCTGAGTTATCCAATTCAACTTCTGTATTTGTATTCCCTGTTCTGACAGTTCTAGTTCTGTCTGTTTCTCCCATCTCGTGACTTTTTCTCCTAGGTCTGCCCATTCTATATTTCTGTTTTTGTTAAGCTAATGTGTGGTAATCGATTAGATTTATAAAGTGCAAAGAACTCCTGGGGCAATGAACAGCTGGCTACACTGTTCCCTTCTGTGTCCCAGTACAGGTTACGCAATACCAATCTGTTTGCATGATTTTTAAATAATTCTTACTCGTATTCCTTATCAGGTCCTGGCGTGTTACAATAATACAGGGCACAGTGCAGCAGGTGTTGCTTTTCAATGTCAAGGGAGGGGAACTTGCTGATGGCTACATTCATTAACTCTTTGGTCACAGTCCCTGGACCAGTCGTAAACAAGTCCTGGCTGTACCAATAAAACATTTCACCCTCCGGTTGCAGTGCAAAGGTATCAATTTGTCGCTGTGCTTCCATACCATGCATGGTTGGGTCTACTGCTATACCAAATAGCTGCATGAGGTCGCTGCCCAAGAGGTTCACTGGGCATTTTGCAGAAACAACAACTTTGCTTTTCTGAGTCAATCCTGAAACTGGATCAGTTATTGCAATGTTACAGGAGAGAGGCTCCCGATACAGCTGTCCATTAGCTGCTTTGACCAGTATGTAGTCAGGTGACTCTATGTTTTCTGGCAGTTTGGATGGATGTATCAGGGTTCGTGATGCCCCTGTGTCACACAAGAATTTGATTTCCTCCTCTTCTACCAAGAGTGTAGCTTCTGTTTTCATGTCTGCTAAATAGAGCTCCAAGCTCAATAAAGCTAGGTCCAATATTTCATTTTCTTAATTGTCACTAACTTCCTGCACTTCCTCTACTCCCTCTATCACATTCCCATTTGTCCTTTCTTCGCTAGCCCCTTCTAGTGATTCCTGACTACCATATAGTCAGTCCTCACCTTCCTTGTCTTCTGTTGTTGCCTTCTTGTTTTTCTTTGCAATCCCTTGCCAAATGTCCCTTTTTACCGCATTTAAAACATTCTCCCCTTTTCTTTCGCCCTTCAAAGTCCTCTGATCGTTGATCAGATTGTTTGTTTCCCTGTGCGTTTTTCTTGCCCTTTTTCCCGGACTGTACTACATAAACTTCTGCTCCATCCTCTACAGAAAATACTTGAGCTTTCTTTTTCTTTTTGCTATTAAAATGCCTTTCGGCATGTCTAGCATATTCAAGTAATGATTACAACCTGCTTGTATGATGGTCTACCATATGTTTTGTAATAAAACTGCTTATAGGTGCAATACTACCCTTTAAAAATGCATTCTTTAACTGCTGTTCATATGGGGAATCTTGTGTTTGATCCTCAGGAACCTGCATTCCACAGTGGTTATTAAAGCACTCTAATAATCTGGCATAGTACCGGTCAATTGTTTCACCTTCTTGTTGGATGCATTGATTAATGCAAGTCCAGTCTGCCCTAGGTTTCCATTTTTCAGAGATGCGGTCTGTTAGACCTTTTACTCTGGTGTCTAATTCTGCGCTGCTATGTGGGAGGGGTCTTTGTGCAGCGTCATGGGGATTCCAGTTCCCACTAATCATGTACCAATCTGGCGCTACAATCTGTCTAACTACTTTTTCTATCTCTTCTCCATTTAAGTTATAACTCAGCCTCATTCCTTGTAAATCTTCTGAGAATTTTCTAAAATTAACCTTTGGATGGGGAATTCCCTCAGTGGCTTTCCGGATGTCTTCCGGAGTCCAAGGTCTATATACTAAAATAGTTGGGTCTTGATTGTCTTGACCTGCCTGAAGATTGGGTACTTCTATAAGTGGGCATATTTCTTCTTCTTCACTTATAGATTGTGAATTCTTAACCATTTGCCATAACTCGATGCCTTCATCTGAGTTACCTGCCTTTGTTCGGGACCTGGTCCTGATGGGATCTCTAATTTTAGTCAGTTTTAGTTTCATAATATCTCTATCTTCAGTGACTACAGGATATCGTGGGGGTGGACTAACCTGTTCACTTGCTTCATATTCTGGTAAGTGAGGCGGAGGTGCTGATGCTATTACTAAGTTATTGTCCTCCTTATCTAAAAACATTGCTTTTGAATTTTTGTTCTTTTGTTCCCGACGGTTTACTTCCTCAAGCCACTTGTGTGCCTGAGGAATTCCTAATCGACGTTGCTTTTTTTACCCGACCTTTGGAATTGGTTTTGAGCTGTTTGATAAGTTTGATAAGTGAGGATTTTTCTAATTTTCCGTCAAATTGGTATTTATTAACCCATTTTGAATAATATCTAATATTGTCGGCGCGCTGTGACTGCATATATTTTGCGTCTTCTGTTAAAAGCGGATTTTGGGGTCTTTTTGTGCAATTATTACCCATTTTGTTCTACCCTTTGATCGTTACATAACTTCTCTTAATTTTTAATGTGGTACCACAGATTTTGTTATAGTATCTTCAGAATTACTGCCTACTTATTCTGTTTCTCCTGATCTATGAAAAGACAGTAATCTTTTTTGTCCTGACTTGTAAGAAAAATACAGTCTGACAAAAACAATACACATCTAGTCCCTGATCTAAAACTGAAAACAGAAAAAAGTAGATTCACCTTACCTGAGCCCACGTGATTGATCACCAATTCGTGGAAACCCGTCCTTCAGTCACAGATCAGAAAGTGGCTGGCCTCTTTTGAATGACAATTCAGTCGGAGGACTTTCCATATAAGAAGAACCGATTTGGTTTCTTCCCCGTAAGGTTTCAACCACCTGGCCGTCTGATCCGAGGTGAAGAGAGGGTTCCAGTTCGAGGGACCAATCTGTCAAAGGAAAAAACTTCAAAGACCAATTCACGTTAGGTTCAAGCAAGGCACCCTTTATTACTTGCAGCAAGGAGACAAAGCATGTAGGCACAAGGTTTGTCTGAATTACTGGTGATTAGTATGTTATTAGTATGTTATTCTTATACAGTTCTCCTCCTGTCACACATAAAATGTTACTATTCTATTGCTGACGTAGTCAGACACAGCTTTCTGTATGTTCTACAGAAAATGTTACTAGCCTTATTGCTGACTAAATTAGATTATCTGCTGTTTTGCAAAACATTTTGAGAAAAACAACCTGGCCTTGGGCTTATTTTAGCCCATTTTAACTTTTCAATTCTTCAGTTGTACTGTTCTAATACATGTGTTACATTTTGTCTAGATTCAAGGTACATTTCTAGCTTTGGTACAAGTAATGCTGACTATGGTTTATACTTTCAAGCGTCTATTGTTTCCTTTATCAAAGCTTATAGCAGCTGCATACTTTCTCATACCATAAGTAGAAAAAAATATCTCTTTGTTATTAGTAGAAATGAAATGTTTCTTGTTATTTTCATGACATTAGCAGAAATGAAATGCTTTTTGTTAAGTTTCTAATAGCTGTGCAGATTCATGCAGTGTGAACAGAATAAATGTATTAACCCTTTTAAACCTCAAATGCACTAAGCATGCATGTTACTATTACACATTTTCCTAACACCTTCCCAGGCACAGATGCAGTGGTACTGGAGGAACAAGACCTGTACACTGTTTGCACACAAAGTAGCCTTCCCTCCTGTGGGGATGGGGCTACATAAGATGTAGCGTACAGACTGTGTACCTTGCAGTGGTCATCCTGTATGTCCACCATAGGTATAAACACACACCTGTGGCTAGAAGGGAATAAGTGGTGGCACCAGTCAATATTCTGATGGAAGTGACCATAGTAGTGATGTGACCTACAATGGAACACACAAGGATAGTCACAGCATCATGCCCTGTCTTCACTGTATCATGAAAGCCACTTACAACATCTGTGGTTTAAATTTCTACCTGCATAGCAGGGGATTGTGCCCAGATTACAGCCCTGCACATCTGACAATTGAAGCTGAGAAATACCTGCATGTCAAGGTCCAGCTGCAATGGTGGATGATGCTGTGTCATACCAGTATCTCACCTCACATTGAATATCTGATGATCAGATGCGGGGTGCTCATCTGCCACTGCTGGACCATCACCAGTGGTGACAGTGTCACAGAGGAAGGAGGTCATATAGATTCTGATGGGCACCCCCTCTGCCAAAGAGCTGCCACCTATATGTCCTGATTATCTGTAGCAAAACAAATATGTAGTACAAAATACAAATATGACTCCGTCATTGTCCATGCTGGGTGTGAATGACCTGAGACATACCTCCCTTGACTACATGAAAAGAGACATAGAGGAGCTCTCCGATTATGTAGCCCAGGCTGGTATGACCCTGACCCTGAGCAGCATCTTGCCCTCACCAAGAATGATACCACAATACAAAGACAAGATGATCAGCTTTAATAATTGGCTCAAGTACTGGTGTCATTCTAAGGGGATCCAATGTCTGTCTGCCTGGGATGACATGTTGGACAAGCCACGCTGCTTCGCAAGGGATGGCTTACACCTGTCACCACTGGGCTTCCGGATATTGGCTAAGGCTCTTGCCACCCCATAGTGCCTTTTTAGGCAAGGCTCAAAAGACAAACCCACCTCCTTAGAAAACAAAAATGGAAAAAAACTAAGGGTAATGCTGCTCAATGTCAGAAGTCTAAATCTCAAGATGCAAGCACTTGATGCACTCCTCAGCATGGAGAACATCGAGTCTGTGCAGTAACTGAAACCTGGTTCAAGGCTCCTGAGAGCACCCCAGCACTACCAGGCTATACCTCGTATCATGCTTTTCGGCCCCAAAACCCGGGCCGAACCACAAAGAGAGGGGGAGTGTCCATATTCATCAAGGACACCCACACCTCCAGGTTAGTAGCAACACATGAAGCATCAGAGACCATACAGGTGCAACTAACCATAGGCAAAACTGCTATACAACTGGTAGCATGTTACAGACCACCCTCCCAATCTCAAGAACCCCACTCAGCCTTCGTGAAGACATTGGAGGATATGAATGTATCACAAAATACCCTCATACTGGGAGACTTCAACTACCCAAACATAGATTGGGTACATTATTCTAGCCCTAATACCCTAGCCCAAAGGTTCCTGGAATTCATAAATTCAAATTCACTGGAGCAACTAGTCACCTCTCCCACTAGGGGAGATAATATACTAGACCTAATCATCACAAACCTGGGGACAAAATGCTCCACACCGGAAGTATACCCCTCACTAGAGAGATCTGACCACAAACTAATCACCCTGGATATACATATCCAACCTCCACCCCCAGCACAAAAGACTTAAGACTAAGATGGTATCCTTTAAGCCCACTGTGCCAGTGGATACCACATCCCACAATGCTGAATCCTTCACAAATGCTTTCTATGGACATCTCCAAGAATGCATGGATCATGCAATCCCAAATAAATCCATGTCCCTCTCCACCAAAGGCAAGTGTCCTGTCTGGTGGACCTCAGCCATTCACAAATTGTATAACAAAAGAAGGAAGCTACTGCACGTCAGAGCAAAATCCCATGAAGGGAAGACATCTCTGATCAACATTAGCAGAAAACTACATTCTCTCATAAAAACATCCAAGGCCAACTTTGAGAGAAAAATCGCTAAGGACACTAAAGATAACCACAAAGCCTTCTTCAGCTATGTTAGAAATCTGGGCAGAAACCATCAGATATGCTCAGAGTTGGTTCACAACAACAAAAAATATGCTGAACCCACAGATATTGCCAACATTCTGGCTGACAGGTTCAGTGCAAATTTCTCCCCTCCCTCACCCCCAAAAGAAGAAATACTTATCCCAGCTGAATGTAATCTCCCTGTCATCTCAGATGTCCAAGTGAGAACCGCCCTAAACAAAGCTAAAAACATAGCATCAATGGGACCTGACGGTATCCCGGGTTGCGTGTTACGTGAACTCCAAGAGGAGCTAAACCCACACATAAAAATGCTATTTAACCTTAGCCTTACTTCGGGATATGTACCTGAACAGTGGCGTACAGCAACAGTGGTCCCACTCCACAAAGGGGGTACCTCTACAGACCCTGGAAGCTACTGCCCCATAAGCTTAACCAGCCTGGTCTGCAAAGCTATGGAAAGAATCATTATGGAACTCATAAACAGAGACATAGGGGACCTACAGACACTTGACCCCACCCAGTTCGGCTTTGTAAAGGGCGGATCCTGCCTTTTGAGCCATTGATGAGGGCAAAGCAGTCCATACAGCCTATCTGGACTTGGCTAAGGCCTTCAACACAATACCCCACTCAGGCATCATAGATAAGCTCAACAGCTTAAACATAAACCCTTATGTCACTAGATGGGTTGCAAACTGGCTAAAGGACAGAACACATAAAGTTAAAATCACTGGAGCAATGTCAGACTCAAAGCCAGTCACAAGTGGTGTCCCACAGGGATCTGTCCTGGGACCCCTCTTGTTCGGCATTTATTTCTCAGATGTTAAAGCAAACATGGGAGGGCTGTGGCTGACAAAGTTCACAGATGACTGCAAACTAGGCGCCATAGTCGATACACCAGCGGACACATACATCCTACAAAAAGGCCTCACAGAAATGGACAACTGGTGCCAGAGTCACGGCCTTAAACTAAATGCCAAAAAATGTATAGTCATCCCCTTTGGGAAAAACAAAGTACCCACAAATTATCACATAGACAGCAACCCACTGAGTACGGAAAAAGTAATCAGAGACCTAGGGACCCAAGTCGACAGCGACCTCTCATTTGATACCCACGTTGCCAAAGTGGTTAGAAAAACATTCTACCTTGCACACCCCATCATGAAGGGATTCACATCCAGCTCCAAGGATGTCATTGTACCCCTATACTCCTCCCTCATCAGACCCATGATTGAGTACAATGCCCCATTTGGTATGTAACTCACCCGGCATTTACAATAGCTGGAGAGACCACAAAAGTACCTCACCAAGAGGATCAAGGGTCTCCAACATATGTCTTATTCTGCCAGACTAAAGAAACTTCATCTCTATTCAGTAGCATACCGCCTGCTCAGAGGTGATCTCTGCCTGATGTACAAGGCCATGTCCAATCAGGATCTGATGGACATGCTCCACCTCAAAAAATCCAAATCCATCAGGACCACAAGAGCTAAAGACTTAAACCTTAGCACAAGTATGAATAGGACATGCTGGAGGGACAGATTCATAACCCAGAGGCTTCCCATGCTTTGGAACAAGATCCCAGTTCGTATTAGGCAGAGCCCCTCACTGACTCTCTTCAAGAGAAATCTTGATGAGTGGATGGGAGATCGTGAGTTTACCCCAGGGGTCACATCTGTATCACTGCTAGACAGGGGCACAGTAAACTAATTCTATTATATAAGGGGACCTTCATTGTGTCACTACTAGACAGAGGCACAGTATTCTAAATTTATTCTGTACATTTTTGTACCATTTCATGGGGTGGCAAATGCCACATCACTATGGCTAGGCTTACAAATGCCCCGGGGCAGATAGCCTAGTACTATACTATGAAACTATGAAACTATGAAAACGTCATTCTCTGCAGGGTTGAACTTCTCCTGCCTCCACCAACCATCACCTGTGGAAGACATTTGTTTACCTAGAAGACAAGATACCATGCATAAAATTTCTCTTTTTTCCATCTAATGGTTCATGGTTGGGCCAAAATGATTCCTGAAATAGTGTTTGAAGTTTCTAAGACACTGTGTCCATATGAAGGAATAGAAGGTTAGCATTTTCAACACGGATTTAAAATTTGGTTTCAGTAATGTCACTGTAATGATGTGAGTTAGTACCAACTGTGCTAGGGGAGTAGGGCAGTGCACGTGTAACGTATGATATTATCATTTGAATATCAAACTGATTTGTACAGTGTTAATGTATTTGAAAGGTTGCTTGGGTTAAGAATGTATCAACAGTGGGTTCTGCTGGATAGAAAAGAAATATACATGTATGTCAGAATGTATTGTTGTAACTGATGAAATGTATATATTTTAACAGAGGATACTGGAATGGAAGGGGTTAAGGTCAGAGAAGCTTAGCTTAAGAAAAATAGCTTGAAATTAAATGACTTGGTTTAGGCCATAAAGATTTTATCTCACAGGTCTGAATGCAGCCAGAGATACAATGTTTGTGAAAAGTCCGGGCTGGGATCCTGCTTTATTGTCCTTAGTGGTGAACTAATTGCTACCCTGGGGTGCCAGAGAATGGCTTTTTAGTTTCCGCAGAAAGGGTGGAAGTGTTGGAATGTTTTACAGTTTCCAGATACTGTAATAAACCTTAGCTTAAGTTCTATGTGTGTATTGTGACACATCAGTGCCAGATACTGGCTCATTTTCTAGTGAGTGGGTAGTGTGGGAGCCACAGAGTCAGCTGACCTGATGTGATGCCATTCTGTAGTCAGTACTGAAATTGTAGTGAGAGATGTGCAGTGTGCAGTCTGTTTTTCGACTTAACAAGACACTCATCCACCTTCATATTTTCTTTACTCAATTAGAAAACATAGTGAGATTAGCTAAATATATTTTTTTCTGTATCTATCTGAGTCTTTCAATTTGTGTTGTTTTTTTATATTTCCTGTGATTAGTGTTTATTGTAAATAGATATTCAATATGTTATATTTTTTAATTATTTATTATTAAATATATCTAAACTTTTCATTGTGTCTGGTCTTTAAGAAAATATATGACCTTTGACAGTACTTGCTTGTATTTAGTGGCACTGTGGCTTCACATTCCTGAAAGTCTTGCTGCTTGGTTAAATGCTACCATTTGTATAAATATTAATTTTACTAATGGCAATTGGGTACCCTGGTAACATCCTTAAAGTAGCTGGCTTTGGGTGTTCTGGTGGTAGTGAATCTACTTTATAGTCTGGGTGGAGGTGGCTGAGCAGGTAAGCTGTGCCAGCCTTTTACAGGTGTGTGTGAGTGACTGAAAACAAAATCTCAAAGAGAGTGTGTGTGACAGCTACTTTGAACAGGGACATGGAGAGCACTGATTTCACAGGGAGGTTTGGTGGAGGACTTGGCTTGGAAGACCAGCTAAGAACTCAGCTCTATAGTGGTCAGTGGGTAGCCATATTTGGGGCCTGGAGTGAAAGTCCAGCCCCAGGTCTGGAGTGTGCATCCTTTGTGTCCTCTTAAGGGAAATTGTACTTGTTACAGAGGGTTGCATCTGAAAATAATATGTGTGTCAATTTTTCTCACAGTGAATGTTCCCCACCAGTGTTAGTGATGAGGATTGAGGCCCAGAGGAGGGACGTTACAGCCACAATACTAACATGATATATGGACACTTTCATCATCACCTCCTTAGGTTAAAGTAGAAGTAATCCCTTCATCATGGCCTGAGAAAAAATAATACTTATACTCATGTTATTGAAACAATCTTGCCATTAACAGATCTCTTTAGAGGTCATAATGTGGGTGATGAGTAGTTTATGAACTCTTACAAAGAAGTGTGCTTATCTCTCACATACTCCTTACCCATGCATAATGCGGTTTGAAGTGGCAGGTAATTTACTGGCCAGTTATTATTAAGACCTCAGAATTGTTACTCATGAACAAGCTTATCAAGTTTTAAGTCACTGGTTGTTCTGAAATGCATGTGTCTAATCTGACAATTAGTAGAGAGGATTGAGGATAAGAGGTCTTCATTGTTATTTCTTGTTGTCCACCAGTCAAGAGCTTGATTACTTCACCATCCATTTGTCTAGTGTGTGACTGCAATCAAGTACACCTTCCTTACCTAATACATAAATTCTAATTGCAAAACTAAAAATTACCGCTAAAAAAAGTATAGCTATAATTGGTTGCTACATACCACCCGGCAACAACATAACAATACTGGAAACCCTATTCAAATGGGCCTCAGATGTCTTCCAACATGAAACCATTATCTTAGGGGACTTTAACATTTCTCCAACTCCCTGACAGCCTGAGTGACCACCTACCCACATTTGCAGTTAGACATCATACATATCAGGTGAAGCCCACTACCTACCAAAAAATCAGAAACTTAAAAAACTTCAATACAACAAGCTTTATTAATATGCTCAAAGCCTGTAACTGGCCTCCTCTCAAATACCTACAATAGATGAAGCAGTACAATACTTCAGCTCTACCTTCCTACACATCCTTGATTCCCTGGCCCCTCCTTGAACTATTAGAGTTAAATCATGCCCCTTGGATGAGTAAAGACACTAGATCTCTGCTAAAATCCAGAGATAAAGCCTGGGCCCTTTGGCATAAAACTGGAGCACCTATTGATAAGCAGGTGTTCCTTAAACTTTGTAACAAAGCAAAGATATGTGTCAAAACAGACAAAACTAGTTACTTTCACAATATCCAACCTAGATATCAAAACAATCCCAAAAAATTTTAGTCAGCAATTAACGATAGTCTCCACCCTGAAAAATCAGGCACTCCCTCTCCAACCTTAATAGATACTTCAAATAATATTTCCTCCCTATTTAACAAATTCTTCACTGATTCAATCCTAGCACATGCTAACTATCAGAGATGTTCAACCTCAAACCTACCAACTGATCTCCATACTAATAATAATGGCTTTAATTTTCACCCTGTTCCTACTGACAAAACCAGATACCTCCTTTGTAATTTAAAACCTACCAATTTAGCTGCTGACAAACTCCCTGCTGAATTCCTAAAATTAGCTGCCAATGCCATAGCATATACAGCATTCATTCTCATTAACCATTTCATATCTGAAAACCTAGTCCCAAAGATCTGGAAAGTGTCTCATGTCATTCCACTACATAAAGGTGGTAATTCTAAAGAGCTAACAAACTATCGCCCCATAGCCATACTCTCGCCTCTATCCAAAATATTGGAGAGGTGTGTACACACACAAATTATGAAATACCTTAACACCCATAACTTCCTCACCAATACTCAACACGGTTTCAGACCATACCACAGCACCATAACAGCCCTTATGTCATTTACACATACAATTAACACCCACAGAAATAATGGCAACTATGTCTCCGCTGTCTTTCTTGATCTCTCCAAGGCATTTGATATGGTTAACCATAATAAACTCATTATATTCCTCTCTAAACTAAATCTTAGCAAACCCACCATCTCCTTGTTCCAGAGTTACTTAACAAATAGACAGTAAGCAGTAAAATGGAGGCAAGAACTCTCTCCTCTTTTATCACTTACAATAGGCATTCCCCAAGGCTCCATACTCAGTCCCTTACTTTTCTCTATCTTTAATAACAACCTGCACACTTCAACTCTTCATGTTTCAGTCATCCAATACACTGATGACTCTACACTAATGTGTTCCTCACCTTCTCTCCTAGAACTACAAGTGAAAACACAGACCTCCTTTCTCTCTGTAGGAAAATGTCTCAATAACTCTCAACTAATACTTAACCCTAACAAAACAAAACTTCTAATCTTCCTTTCAACCAACCACACCACTCATACACCCACATTTACTATCACATCTAACAATAACACTGCTATCCTTCCTGTCACTCACACCAAACTTCTTGGAGTTGATATAGACCACAACATGAGGTTTGACACTCACATTTCACTCACTGGTAAGAAAGTTTACAAAAAATTACGGTGACTATATAAAAACAAACAATTCCTCACAAACAGCACCAAAGCCAAACTAGCACAAACACACCTCCTGTCCACACTCCTATATGCCTCCCCTATCCTCACCAAACTCAAAATCAGACATGTCTAAACTTGAAGTTTGCTATAACAAAATAGCAAAGTTCGCCTCCAATAGCTCACATCTCAATCACCACTGCTCAGTCCTAAAAAAAGTCAACTGGCTTTGAACTTCCTCAACTTCTACTTTATAATCAACTTATACTAACCCAAAAAATACTTTATTACCCCAAGAAAAAACCCATCATTACAAAACCTAATACAACCTTACTCCAGTACTAGGGCCCTACGATCCAATAACAAACATCTTCTCCAAATCACTATAGACAACAACTCTGCAAAAGCTTCTCTCTATTTAAACTATATAGCCAAAAAATGGAACACTCTGCCCACAAATATAATAGCCATCACCACCTTGACCAAGTTTAAAAAATGCCTAAAAACACACTTTCAAGTCAACTGGACATGCACTTGTACCTCGCCAGGCTGGATTATCTCCATCATACATCTGCTTACTCATAGTAACCTTCCCCTCCAATATTGTCAGGCAGCTAACCTTCTATACTTAATCCTTTTCTCTTTATTTAATGTTATCTCTGAACTGATTGTCAGTAACAAGACTGCTTAAATGTGTTTTCCTATAATCAGTGTAAATATATCTATTTTTCTGTATCTTGTGTTATCACTTAAATTTTGTATCATAGATGCCTACTTGTATATGAAAATGTAAATGTCACTCTTCTGAAACTACAGCATTGTACTATGTTAAATCTTGTCTTTGTAATATGTGGAGCATTTTTCTCCAGGCCTCCGCTGAAAATGAACTTGTGTCCAGTCGGACTTTCCCAGTAACGAAATGTAAAATAAAATAAATAAATAAATAAATGTCTCTAATGGATTTTCCTGTTTTTATACACACGCATACATACATACATATATATGTATGTGTATATATATATATATATATATATATATATATACAGGTTCAGTGCAAACTTCTCCCCCCCTCCCCCCCAAAAGGAGAGATATCTATACCAAGCGATTGCAGCCCCCCAAACATCTCCAACGCCCAAGTGAGAACTGCTCTCTCCAAAGCAAAAAACACAGCATCCATGGGACCTGATGGTGTCCCCGGCTGTGTGCTCCACGAACTCAACGAGGAATTAAACCCACAGCTAGGACAGCTGTTTAATCATAGTCTTACCTCTGGATACGCATCCAGGAGTGGCGCACTGCAACTGTGGTCCCACTTCACAAAGGCGGTGCCTCCACCGACCCTGGAAATTACCGGCCCATTAGCTTGACAAGCCTTATCTGCAAAGCCATGGAGAGGATCATAATGGACCTCATAAATAAAGACATAGGGAATTTGCAGACTTTGGATCCATCCCAGTTTGGCTTTGTCAAAGGCAGATCATGCCTTCTAAACTTGGTTGACTTTTTGAAACAGTCACCAAAGCCATTGATGAGGAAAGGCAGTCCATACAGCCTACCTCGATCTGGCGAAGGCCTTTGATACAATACCCCACTCGGGTATCATTGAAAAACTCATCAGCTTAAATGTTAACCCATACATCACAAGATGGGTTGCAAACTGGCTGAGTGACAGAACCCACAGGGTCAGAGTTGCTGGCGCCATGTCAGACTCAAAGCCTGTCACAAGTGGTGTACCACAGGGCTCAGTCCTGGGCCCACTCTTGTTTGGCATCTACTTTTCCAGTACAAGCAAACACAGGAGGGTTATGGCTGACAAAGTTTGCAGATGACTGCAAACTGGGCCATAGTAGAAAACACATCTGACACAGATATCCTTCAGAAGGGTCTCACAGAAAGCGGATAACTGGTGCCAGAGCCATGGCCTAAAGTTAAATGCCAAAAATGCATAGTCATACCCTTCGGGAAAAACAAGGTTACCCCTAGCTACCAAATAGGTGGCAATCCACTGAGTACAGAAGAAGTTATCAGGGACCTGGGGACCCAGGTTGATAGTAGTCTGTCATTCGACACCCATGTAGCTAAAGTAGTTAGGAAGACCTTCTACATTGCCCACCTTATCATGAAGGGATTCTCATCTAGATCAAGGAGGTCATAGTCTCCCTATACTCATCACTCATCAGACCAATGATTGAGTACAATGCCCCATTCGGAATGTATCTGACCCGACACTTGCAGCAGCTGGAGAGGCCACAAAAGTTCCTCACCAAAAGGATAAAGGGTCTCAAACATCTGTCCTATGCTGCCCGACTGAAAGAACTCCAGCTCTATTCAGTCGCACGCTGCTCAGAGGTGACCTTTGCCTAACATACAAGGCCATGTCAAACCCAGATTTGATGAATATGCTTCACCTCAAAAATCTAGATCCGTCAGAGCCACAAGGGCGGAGACTTAAACCTCGACACGGCTATTAATAGGACGTGCTGGAGGGATAGATTCATCACCCAAAGACTCCTATGCTGTGGAATAAAATCCCGGTATATGTGAGGCAGAGCACCTCGCTGGCCTTGTTCAAGAGAAATCTTGACCAATGGATGGGAGATCGCAGATATACCCCAGGGATTACCTCAGTGTCACTGCTCAACAGAGGCACAGCAAAATAATGGGTATAGTTCCCCATACTAAAGGGGTGGCGTAAGCCACAAAACTATGGGCTAGGCTTGTAAATGCCCTCGGGCAGATAGCCTAGTATGAACCTATGAACCTATGAACCTATATATATATATATATATATATATATATATATATATATATATATATATATATATATATATATATATATATATATATATATAGATTCACTTCAGAATCTCAAAATAGTGAAATCTCGAATTTCAGTATCTCGAGACAATGAAGATGAAAATCCATAAAGCAGAAACCCCAGAAGTGTGAAATTTAAAATTGTGACTTCTATACAAAACATACCACACACACAGCCACAAACTTACACCTCCCTACACATAGACAAATACAAATACCTACCTGACATACAAGCAGGTGGGCAAGCCTCCTGCACCCTCCATGTGGGGGGCTGTGCCCCCCACAGTCCCCCTACTTAAATATACTAACTCCGAGGTCACACTACATAGACAAACACACAAAAACACCACTATGCAAGCTACATTCCCCTCGCACACACACATCACACTAACAAAACACATGGACACACACTAAAGCCCCTACCTAAAACCTGTAAAACCAAATACTTACCTACATCTCCAACCATCCACTCACACACTGCAACACCAGAACCGCTAATTCAAAATCTCCGAACTTCGGGATTTTGAATTTCGTGCTTCTGAGGTTTTGGTATTCTTCACTTTCACCTTTCTGGTCTCGGGCTACTGAAATTCGAGATTTCAGTAGTTTGAGTACATGCACAAGGCTTGCCTTAGGTGAACGGCTGCCAGAGGCAAAAGAGTTCCATGGTGGCTCTCTCTGCTCATCACTCCACACACATACGCACACTACATTGGATGCCTCCCCATATCTTGGTCTGCCTACACCAGCCAGATTACTTTTTTCCCCTTTTTCTCAGTTTGTCTTAGTCTTCAGTTTTTTTCCAGCATTTACATCTAAATTTCCTTTTAATCTTCTGCCTGTTCTAAAATTAATTAATTTTACAGACTCACTGTTCTGTAGTGATACTATATTTTTCAAGAATAAAATGTTGACCAACGGCCACAGGACCCGGTTGCCACAAAGGAAGACAAGCTGGTAAGATCCAAAACACTTTAATGTGTTAAAATCACAGTCAAACCGACTGATAAAAATGGCAAAACCAATTTAACTCAAGTGTTTTTGCTCAGTCAATACCGAGCTTCTTCAGAAGTGGAAATGTAGTTGAATACACAGTCATTAAATAGTTCAAAATAGTTCAAAATACATCACATGCTCAAAATACCCCCACCCTTGTTTAAAGTGAAATACATTGCATTTTAGTCTGACTATAAGCTGTAAACCATTATTTAAGCAAATAATGCTGGATATGGCAATAAATAATAAACCAGAAAATGCTGTTACATTTCAAACCACATGTCTCTGTCTATAAAACAAATCCTTAAAATCAATTGTAAAATTTGCCATAATGCTGTCCACATAATTAATCAACCAAACGTACAAAGAAATGCCATTATAAGTCAGTCATGACATCAAATGCTATTCACAAAATTGATATACCAACCATATAAAGAAATGCCATTATGAGCCTATCATGACATCCAATAAAGTATGCATCTCTACATCCCTCCTATGTGTCAATAAGGGTTTATTTACTATAGCCGGGCCATTCTGATGCTGATGTTATCATTCAACCCAGAGGCCCTACCTGCATCTAATTTAAGTTGCCAGAATAACTCACCATATTCAAGTCTGGCTTCCCAATTCCCTCCTCTTAAGTCTGGTGCCACCTGTTCTAATACCAAAAACTTCAAATCCATATCCTCACAAATTTGCGAATGCTTGAAAAAGGCATTGTTTTCTTTGCCCTTAGAAACATCGTACAGATGCTTGTAGACTCTTCTCCTTAGTTGCCTTTCCATTTTACCCACGTAAAAACTGTGGCAACTCAAGCATATCCCCAAATAAACTACTCCTTTCATTCCACAATTAAAATATTCAGAAGATCTAAATCTGAATTTTCTAGAGGGGATAAAAAGTGTGTCCTGATTAAGCATGTACATGCACTGTTTACAAGCTCCACATTTGTAAGTGCCGGTCTTCGTCTTACCACTGCCTGCTTTAATCCCAACATTCTTTTCAAAAAGTTCTTTTAAATTTACATCCCTTTTCCTCACAAAATGGGGACAGTCTGTCACATAATCTTTGACGTCTTCATGTAATGTTAAAATAGGCCAGTGTTTCAGAATAATGTGTTCAACCTTGGAGGAACTAGTGGAATAAGTATGTATAAAATTACTCTTAGACTCAAACTGTTCTTGTCTAATTACCTGGTTAGGAGTAGAGAAACCAGTTCCCAACAAGGGAAAATACATCAAATCCCTGTTTGTTAAAACGTCCTGTGTCATGTTGTCAATCAGTGCTTTAGGGTACCCCTTTTCCTTAAACAGTACTTCAATGGTAGCAACCTCTTCCAAAAAGCTGTCAAGGGTACTAGACATTCTTGAAGCCCTAATGATCTGCCCCTTAACTATCCCCTTTTTTTGATAGAAGGGATGACCACTCTCAAAGTGCAGGTAAAAGTTCGAGAAAGTAGTTTTCCTGTATAATCTAGATTGGAAACAGTGGTTGTTGTAATCTTTGTACAGAGTCACATCCAAGTAATTTAATTTGTCTGCTATATCAGTCAGTTCAGTGTATTTTGTGCTATTCTGCACTAACTCAGAGCAGATCTGAGAATTGCCACTTAGATTCTTGACATAGCTAAAGAATGCCTTGTGGTTATCTTTGGAGTCCATGGCAATTTTTCTTTCGAAGCTAGCCTTGGATGATTTTATGAGGGAACGTAGTTTCTTGCTGATACTGATCAGGGATGTCTTCCCTTCTTGGGATTTTACTCTTTTCTGTACTAGTTTCCTCCTTCTATTGTATAGCTTGTTTATGACAGGAGTCCACCAGTCTGGTTTCCTTTTCTTGGAGGAGCGAGTCTTGGTTTTGTTTGGGATATCATGATCCATGCATTATTGTAGGTGCCCATAGAGTGCAATAGTAAAGGATTTTGCAGCTTGGACAGTGTTATCCTTTAGCATGGGGGCTTTGAAACTTCCCACCTCTGTCTTAAGTAACGTGAAATTTGCTTTTGAAAAGTTTTTCACGGTGATTTCTTTGATCGGGGGTGGTGGCGGAATGTGGATATCCAGGGTGATTAGTTTATGGTCAAATCTAACCAGCGAGGGGTTGACCTCCGGTGTGGAACACCGGTTGCCCATTTTGGTGATGACCAGGTCCAATATGTTGTCACCTCTGGTGGGGGTGTTGACTAGTTGATCCAGGGCGTTTGAGTTTATAAATTCTAGGAAATGCTGGGCAAGGGAGTTCGTACTTGAGTAGTTCTCCCAGTTAATGTTTAGGTAATTGAAATCACCCAATATCAGGGTGTTTGGTAGGACCTTTATGTTTCCCAGTTGTTTCCAGGAATGCGGAGTGGGGGTCCTGGGACATGGTGGGTGATCTGTAGCAAGCTATAATTTAAATAGCAGTTTTGCCCATTGTTAGTTGCATGTGGATGATCGCTGAAGCATTGTGCTGTGCCTCTAACCTGGAGGTGTGGGTATCCTTGATGAATATGGATACTCCCCCGCCTTTTGTATTTCGGTCTGGGTTTTGTGGCCAAAATGTATGGTATGAGTTGTAGCCTGGTAGTGCTGGGGTGCTCTCTGGAGCCTTAAACCAGGTTTCTATTACTGCATATATATCGATTTTCTCCATACTGAGGAGTGCCTTGAGTGCGTGCATTTTGAGGTTTAGACTTCTGGCATTGAGCAGCATTACCCTCAGTATTTTGTTACTTGTGCTATTTATGGCAGTGGGTTTGTCTTTTGAGCTTTGCCTAAAAAAGCACTATGGGGGTGGCAAGAGCCTTGGCCAGTATTTGAAAGCTTAAGGGTGACAGGTGCAAGCTATCTCTAGCAAAGCAGTGTGGCTTGTCGAGCATGTTATCCCAGGCTGACAGACACTGGATCCCCTTTGAATGACACCAGAAGCTTAGCTAATTGTTGAAATTGATAATTTTTTCTCTATACTGTTGTATCATTCTTGGTGAGGGCAGGATGCTACTCAGGGTCATACTGGCCTGGGCTACATGATCAGAGAGCTCCTCCATGTCTCTTTTCATGTAGTTAAGGGAGGTATGGCTCAGGTCATTCACACCGACATGGACAATGACAGAGTCATATTTGTACTTGTTCTGGAGTGACCTGAGTGCTTGTGTTATGTGGCAGATCCTGGCACCCGACAGGCAGCTAACAGTAACCTTCTCCTTGTTCAGCCTAGTGAGTGGGACGTCAGTGTGCCTGATTATAGAGTCACCTATTACTAGTGTGTTGGGTATGTTATTTTGCCTTAAGGGCTGTGATTGTGTGGCGCACTGGTTTTGTGATGTATGTGTTTCATGGTTTGTGTTGGGGGGTGGAGGTTGGTTGTTTGTCTTCTTTGGAGGTCTTTGTTGCTTTTGCAGATTTTTATTTAGAGACTCTGAGTATGTTTTTGTGTATTTATGTGTGTTTTTTGCTGGAGCTGGTTTCATAGGTCTATATGAGACTGGTGGTGTGATGCAAGTAATTCCCTTTTCCTCTTGACTGCCTGGTCCAGTCTTGGGTTGATAGAGCTTAGCCTCCAGTTTGGCTGTATAACTGCATCTCTCGCATGTATTAGTGTTTGGTGGAATGAGGAGAGGGTTGTCTGTGTATATGAGGCAATTGTAACATTGCCTCAAAATGCCCAGATTCACCAGTTGGACTGGAGAGTACACCTGAAACTGCCCTTTGGACATGCCTGGATAGGAACAGTGAACTGTTTTACTGATTGGCTGGTAAGGTCGAACAGAGAGCCTTGTCCTTCTCTACAGTATAGGGGGGGTCTAGTGCTAAGGTTTATTAGTGCTTGCTATGAGTTTTGGGCAAGTAACGGGATGAGAAGTGAATGATTTGAGTGCTTAAGTTGAAAGTGTGTCTAGTTCCAAGGGAAAAATTGAAGAGTAGACTTTGTGGAGCCGGGAATAGTTATACCCTACCTAACCGGTGCTACTCGGTGCACAAAACCCTGCAAATGTGGGTTTTATAGCAGGGAAATGAAAGAGATAGAAATTATCTGAAAATGGCCAATAAACTACTAATTTCTGGGCTGAAACCACTCCTCCAGGGACAGATAGGGTTGATGCCTAGCTTGATGAGTTTATCAATAATTCCCAAATGAGGAATGATATCAAAGGCCTTGGCCAGATCGAGATAGGCTGTATGCACTGCCTTACCTTCATCCACAGCCCTGATGATTGATTCAAAGAAGTCAATCAGGTTGAGCAGGCATGATCTCCCTTTCACAAAACCAAATTGCGTGGGGTCTAGAGTTTGGAGATTTTCTATATTTTTGTTAATTAGGTCCATGATGATGCACTCCATAGCTTTACATATCAGACTTGTCAGGCTAATGGGGCAATAATTCCCAGGGTCTGTAGCTGCTCCCCCTTTATGGAGAGGGATGACTGTAGCATTGTGCCATTTGGTAGGAACAAAGCCTGAGTTGAGGCTGAGACTGAACAGGGCACACAGATATGGTGCCAGTTTGCTTTGTAGTTCATGTAGAACACAGCCAGGGATATTATCAGGTCTCATGAAAGCTGTATTCTTGGCCTTGGACAATGCAGCTTTAACCTGTGCTGCAGTAATGCTGGGTGCCTGGCATTCTTCTGGTATTGTGATTGGGCCTTTGGGGGGTGAGAGGGGTAAAGTTGGCACTGAAACTGTCATCCAGTATGTTGACAATATTTGTTGGCTCAGTATAGGAGATACCATTGTGTATTGGGTATTGCCATGGAGGTTCTTGATATAACTTTAGAAGGGAAGGCTTTATGATTGTTTTTAGTGCTGCTGCAATTCTGCCTTCATAGCTGGCTTTAGAGGATTTGATGAGGGATCTCAACTTTTTGTTGAGGTTAATAAGGGAGTTTTTCCAAGTCTTGGGACTTCACCTTTTATTGCAAGAGTTTCTTTCTTCTGTTGTAGAGTTTATTAATGGCAGGTGACCACCAGATTGGTTTTCTTTTTTTGGAGGAGAGCACCTTGGTTCTGTTGGGTATGGCTAGTTCCATGGATTTATGTACATGTTTATGCAGTGCACTGGTGTATGATTCAGCAGTCATGCAGCTATTTTCCATTGGCATGGGTGCTGTGAAGTCAGCTTCCTCTGTTTTTAGAACCAAAAGTCAGCTTTGGAGAAGTTTTTCAAGGTGGTTACCTTTGAGGTGGGTGTGGGGGAGATGTAGATTTCCATGGTGATTAGTTTATGGTCAGATCTGACCAGGGAGGGATGAACTACTGCTGCAGATCAATGGTCACCCATATTAGTAATAACCAGATCAAGGATGTTGCTGCCTCTAGTGGGGGTCAGAATGAGCTGGTCCATAGGTTCATAGGTTCATAGATTAGTACTAAGCTAACTGCCCTTGCAAGCCATTTTATGCCTAGCCAGTTATCCCTTGTGAGACTCAAACTCTGCACCTTGCACTTGTAAGGCAAACACCTTAACCATTAGGCATTGGAATTGATGAATTCCAGGAAGCGTTGGGCCAGTGCATTGGTGCTTGAGTAGTTCTCCCAGTTGATGGAGGGGTAGTTGAAGTCTCCTAGTATTAGAGTGCTGGGTTAGACCTTGATAGATTCCAGGGTGCTTAGGAACATGGAGTGAGAATCTAGGCACATGGTTGGAGACCTATAGCAGGCTATGAACTGTATCTCCATCTTACCCAATGTTAGTTGCACCCAAAGTATCTCAGATGCTTTATGCTTGTCTACTAGTCTGGAGGTGTGTGTATCCTTTATGAATATGGAGACACCACTGCCTTTGGAGCTATGGTCCATGTTTTAGGGCCAAAATATGTGGAATGAGTTATAGCCTAGTGCAGGGGTGATTTCTGCCATGTTAAACCTGGTCTCCGTTACAGTACATGTCAATGTCCTCCATTTTGAGAAGTGCTATGAGCAAGTGTATCTTGAGATTTAGACTTCTAGCATTGAGCAGCATGACCCTCAGATTGCATTTATTTATAGCTGTTATGGTGGTAATTTGGTCTTTGGAACACTTCCTAAAAAATGCACTATAGGGGTGGCAAGAGCCTTAGCCAGTACCCGGAAACCCAGGGATGACAGATGCAGGCCATCTCTGGAAAAGCTTTGAGGTCTGTCAATCATGTCATCCCAAGCAGACAGATACTGGATCCCCTTAGAATGACACTAGAAATGTAGCCAATTGTTGAAATCAATATTTGTTTTTCCTCAAAAATTTTTTATTTTTCAAATACAGTTGAATAAATTCCATAGTATTTGACTATAACATCTTAATAACTATGTACACTATTTACATCAGCCTGACACTATAACAGACCTCAATATATACCATTACTTTATAGGTATAACAATCCAGTTATCAGAGTGTATCTGTTCAGTTATTGTAAAGTGTCAATCAATGTTTTAAGACTTTTTCCATGGATTGTTAATAAATGGCTTAGGATGCATCCTTAATTCTTTAATTTTAATTTCCAACAATTCTGTGGTCTTCAGTAGGCTGTAGAAGACTTCTGAAGTCGGTATTGTGTTTGTATTCCATCTTCTTGTTATACACTTCCTTGGGATTGCAAGCATTCTCTATACTAGATACATATTTGACTCATTCAAATGAGGACATTTAATAAAACTAGAGCTTTAGATAAGTTAAACGATTCATTAAATAAAGCTTGTAAAAAGTTTCTAATACCATTCCAACATGGCTAAATTTTAACACAGTCAAAAAAAATGTGATTCCAATCTGCATTTTGTATTTGCTCACACCTCCAACATATTCCCTTTGTGGAAGAATTAATTTTAGTAATTCTATCTGGAGTTAAGAATGCTTTGTGCAAGCATTTCCAATTAAAACCTTTCCAGTATTGTGTAAAGGATGTATGTTTTATTGATAATAAAATATTTGATTGAATTATTTCAGTTAGTTGTAATGAGTGTCCTTTTGTTATATAATTCCAATATGAGGACTTGGGTGTTGTTTTATAATTTGTCAATATCTTGTAAAATTTTGAAATACTATTTCCCATGTCATAATCATTATATATGATTTCATATAGGTATTTTGTAAGTTTAGGTATTTCTTTAAATGAAGAATTACTAATTATTCTGCATAAATCTTGCAAATATGTCAGACTGCTTTGCATAGTTACCCAATCTTGTTGTGGAATTTTGTATGTTGTTTCTGTTGTTTGCATATCCAGAAGTTTTAGTTCTTTGATACATTGAAACCAACAAACAAATATTTTCTGTTCCGAGGAATTAATTATTTCTCTGTATATTTTATGTGGACAGCTCTTTGTAACTATGAATGGTGTTAAAAGATCAAACCAGATTTTTAAATCTATATTTGCATTAATAATTGTCCTAAATGAGTCAATGTAATAATTAATCATACAAGTTTTAGTGGGCTTAGTTATGTTATAGTACATACTAATACATAATATGTGCCATGGCAAATTGTTTTTATCTGTTATTTATTTATTTATTTATTTATTTGTAAATCAAATTCATTTATTGATATTACAGTTAGCAATTCTTTCCAATGTATCCAGTCTGAGATTGTTTTAAATATTGATGCTTTTATATATGTTTCTATATCAGGATATTTTAATCCTCCCTGTTTCCATGCTCTGATACAATGTATTAAAGCTATTCTGTTTCTTTTGGGAAACCATAAAAATTTTATTAAGCATGAGTTTATTTCTTTGAGTATATTCCTTTCTGGTAACAGCTATATTGCCTATGCTATATATAGAATCTTGGGTAGTAAAACCATTTTTATTAACTGTAGTCTATCTTCAAATGTTAATATTATTTTGTTCCACTTTTCCACAGAGATTTTAATTGTATTGATGATATTATTGTAGTTTCTTGAGACTAATTCATTATTATCCTTGCATAACTCAATTCCTAGATATTTTAAGGTAGATTATTGTTTCCCTATAATGTGATCCCCCTTCGTCTGCAATTCTTTTTTTTATTTAAAAATAAAAATTTTGATTTTGATTTATTGAAATGGAGTCCTGAAGTCCTGTAAAATGTGTCAATTAAAATATATAATTCTTCTAATGCCTGTTTTGTATGAAATGGAGTCCTGAAGTCCTGTAAAATGTGTCAATTAAAATATATAATTCTTCTAATGCCTGTTTTGTATTGGACAATGTTAATATGTCATCGGCAAAGAGCTTTCCTTTAGAACTGTTCATAAACATCTACTCCTTTGATTTTTGCATTGTTACATAGTGAATCTTCCAACATTTCAATAGCCAAAGCAAATAGAATCAGTGACATGGGACATCCTTGTTTAGTACCCTTTGTTATATGTATAGATTCAGAGATGAAAGGACCTAGCTTAACATACGCTAAGTTATTTGTATATATATATATATATATATTCTTTAATAGATGAACAAAGGAAGGGGGAAATTCAAATAACATCAGAATTTTGAATAAACAGCCCCAATTTAGGGAATCAAAGGCTTTCTCTATATCTAAGCCAATTATGAGTGTTTCTTTATTTTCTTTATTATCATAATCTATAAGGGAAATTATCCTTTTACTATTGTCATGTGTGTGTCTATGATATATAAATCCAGTTTGATCATTATTTATTGTTTTGGATATTGGCATTTTCATTATGTTAGTTAATATTGTCATAAATATCTTATAGTCATTATTTAATAATGATATAGGTCTATATGAGGTACAGAGGTTTGGGGATTTGTTTTCTGTTAGGATTCGTGAGATTAAGGAATATCTCCAAGAGGGTGGTATTAAAGCTTGTGACTGAATTTCTAATAGAGTTTTATGGAAGAGAGATAGTATCTTTGAAGGAAAAAGTTTATATATTTCCATAGTTATGCCATCTATACCTGGAGATTTATTATTTTACCCTATTTTATTGTATCTGTAATTTCTTTGTAGGATATGGGTGCTTGCAGATCTAGTTTTAATTTTTCTGGTATTTCTTTTTATATTAGAACATTATTTGTCTAGATTTAATTGATTGATATGTATATTTTCTTTTTGGAAATGTTCCATATAGTGATTTCTATAGGTATCAAGAATGTCACCTATATCTGAAACATTTTTTCCCTTTCTATTCATGGAAGATACTTTTAATGTTATTAGCTTTTGATTGTATTTTGATTCTTGTGGATAAATTATGTAGATATTTGGGAGAAGTGGCCAATGTATTAATTTTTAGTTTTTCTAAAGCTAAACTAGTTTTATGTGTTAGAATTTCATTGAATTTATTATTTAATACTTCTACTTTCTTTTTCATCTCCAAATGATTTTGATTTTTTTCAGCTTTTACTGACAAAAGTTTGGATTGTAGATCTAATAATTCAGAATCCTATTCTCTGATTTTTCTTTTATACCAAATTAGGGTTTTACTATATATGTAAGATTTTAATGAGTTCCATATCATTATTTTATTTATCTATGTGGTGTAATTAATATCTAAGAAGAACTGTAATTCAGATAATAGCCAGGGTTTGAACTCTTTAATTTTAGTTATATATGCTGGAATTCTGTAATTAAAGATTAATGGTTTATACCCATTTTGAAGTTTTAGTATCAATGAATTGTGGTCTGAAAAGCGTCAGGGAGTGATTTAGAAATGAATGATTTTAGAGTGCAAGTCATAGGTAGCAAATATTTTATCTATTCTAGTTTGGGTTCCAAAGCTGTGATCTTGATGGGAAAACAACAAAGATTTATCTTCTTTAAATTTGAAAGTAACTACAAGATGAAATTATTCTACCCACTTGTTTAAAGCTTTTAATACAGCAGATGTATGCAGCGGTCTTTTATTTGTAGTTTCAGAAATATCAAATATACAGTTAAAAATCTCCTACTAATATTAAGTTGCCTTTATAATTATTCCTGATCCAATGCCTGGGAACCAGTATAGATTGGCTAGGGTCCATATTCTGTTATTATATTTAGCTATTACTAATGCCATAAGACCTTCTTTATCTTCATATTTATAAATGATTTCTGGGTTAATCACATTTGTTTTCCATAAAATTGTTACCCCTTTTGTCTTTGTCTTATAAGTGGATTGCAGCAATATCATATATTCCTTAGGATTCCATTTGTAATTGTCATTTGTTTTGAAATTAGTTTCTTGAAGGAAGACAATTTGTGCTTTGTTTAGTTTTAAATATTTCAGTAGATTTGATCTCTTGCCAGGATTGTTTAAGCCATTCGTATTTAAAGATAATAAAGTTAAATCCATCTTAGGTTATTTAGACTATGTATTTTTTTGTTTCATTGTGACTATTAAACATTTTCCTCTGATAACTATAAAGTATATGTTGAAGCTTTTAAAGGAAACTATCAGTTTTATTCTTTGAGTATTTATCGATAAAGTAATGCTTTGGTCAGGCATACTAAAAATGTTTTTGTGAAATAACAAATTTAAATTAATAAATGTTACCAAAGCTAAGATCTGCACTAGTCATGGAATGAAAATCATTCCTAATCTGATAGATAAACCTAAGGCCATCAGATTATCACTCATACCTTGACAATCCAGAACGTCTGAGCTCCATAAATTGAATTATCATAAGAAGAATATTTGTAATAGGAATAAGCAATATTTATATTATTTTGAACAGATATAGTACTATTGTAGATTAGACAAAATTCTAATACAATATAAATGTCTACTTATTGTGTAAACGATTAATATTTACATGAAAGATAGATGACAAGCAAATAACACAACTCCACGACCAGCAAGAACAAAAATAACAAGAGGTAGCATTTTTAGCATTGATTTTATTACACAGAAACAGTGTTTATTAATTTTATGTATTTATTTGGTTTTAATATCCATTTTGCAGAATCCAGCTCTTAATATTTCAATAACATAATATTTAATTTCATGTTTTAATTAATGCAAAGCTTCTTTAAATACTTGATTACTTGATTAGCATCACTTGTTTATAATTAATGTGGCACTGACGGTAATATAAAGGTTTGGTTTAGCAAATGCTTTTGTATTCACTTGAAAAAGCTCAGGATTACCTGAGCGAAAGCGCTTTGTTCTCTTCTAGATCAACTTGAATAAAGGATTTCGTATTTTACACTACCTCTTGATATTTTTGTTCTTGCTGGTCGTGGAGTTGTGTTATTTGGATTACTGACGTTCTTTGGACTTTTTTAGATGACAAGCAATCCAATCATAGTAAAGTAGGATGTATCATAAATAAAACCTCAGTAAAACCTCAGTAAAAGATTATAGCACACAATTAATTAACATATTCACCCTTACTGATGAAGTCTTTCAAAATTTATTACTTAATATAAATAGATGGTAATAATATTTGTACATAATGTTTATAATAGAATGTATTTTACTAGATATATCAGAAGTTATAGTTCATTGTTTGCCAGCATTTAAGTAATCACTTTGTTTGTTGATAACTTACTTAAAGCATCAAGTTTGTTTTATGTAAACTTTGATGTAAGTTAGTGCATTTTAATTATCAGTGCATCCCTCCTCCTCCCATTTCCTACACATAAGGATTTTCATATCTTTCATTTCTTATTATAAAATCAGTGAAATTATAGGTTAAAAACAACAAATTCACTTATTGTGTTTAATGATTACAAGTTTCCTTTCCATATTCATAAATTGCCATTTTATGGCATATACTGAAAGTTTTTAGATTTAAATGGCAACATTCTATTTTGTATACTCAGCAAAGTTTAAACTGAGTTATTGTCAATTTAATACTATTTGTTCAGAATGTGATTGTTGTATTCTGTGACATTACAAGTTCAGGCTTCTATTGTTTTTCTTGAACAACTTTGTCAATTTGATGTTATGTATAAAACATTAGTTATCTTGGTAACCAGTTAAGTATTATATATGGTCAAGATGGGTTACAAAAACTACAAGTTAAAGCAATTACATGATTTGTTATGCATATTTACTCATATAAGAAAATCATCATGCTTCCCCTTAATGTTCAATGTAGTGCATGTCATTTATGACAAGTTAAGCAGTAGTGCTATTATACACAAGCCCATGTTATTAAATCCTGTCTTTAATATCTAAATTCAGCAGACTGCTTCATCTTATATGACAATTATATATTTTATGTCTAGATTTACTAAAATCATACATTACATAACTATTGTGTGTGTGTGTTTTTTTTGGCTGTTGGTTAGTTATTTCAGAGACCACAAGCTGTAATGTTTATTTTTATTATTAGCTCATTCCAAGCATGTTTATACAGTTTATAGACTTTAAATAATGAGACCCTTCTAGTTTCTTATTTGTTATAAGTATATTTCCATCTTTGCATACACACATATCAGTACTACAAGCACGGGCAACAATGCCCATCCAGTTTTGGCAGAATACCATTCACTAGTTCATGTGGTGTACTTCCAGGCTGTTCTTAAAATATCCAAACCAGTATTTGTCCTGTTCCATTTTACCAGCCTGTTCCATGCAGTGGCCACTCTGTCAGTGAACCACTCAACACACTTTCCATTCCTACAGATATTTTCATGAAGGAAATCTGATGACTCTCTAGCACTTCCCAGCAACCCCATACACCCCCAGAATAGCTATCCTCATATGCCCAACACGTCTGAGCAAGCTCACCTCTCAGACCACTGCAAAGGGTATTGCACAAGACTAAGTTTAATCAAACAGCACTCAAAGCTATGATACCTTTCATAATTGATATTAATTATGTTTAGAAAGAATAATAATGACATTTGTACTAGCTGCCAGAAACGGCTGCATCCATGCACAACATATCAGGATTGATCAAACAGCACTCGAAGCTATGATACCTGCCGTAATTGATATTAACTATGTTTAGACAGAATAATAATGACATTTGTACTAGCTGCCAGACACAGCTGCATCCATGCACACCATATCAGGATTGATCAAACAGCACTCGTAGCTGAGATACCTGCCATAATTGATATTAACTATATTTAGACAGAATAATGATGACATTTGTACTAAGAGTTTGCTACTATTATTTAACCAGGATATACATGACATTTCTAAATCATACTTTAACTGAAGAAGGCATTAGTCTCCATGACAGCATATTTTTTTTCAAAACACTCTACTGTTACTGCTATTATATATGATGTTAATTTGTTACATTTGAGTCTGAAGTCTGATGAATGGTATCTTGTTGAATTAGTTAATTAATTACTTAAATTATAAATTATAAGTAAAAGTAATGAAAAATGAACAAGATAAGTATTCATTAAGTTCAAGTAGGGGAACAGAAACTTCTATGTTTGCATTATATGTTGCTTTGTTTGGTTTATATATAATGTAAATAGTATCCCATCTTGACCTACGTTTGTTTGTGAAGAATTATTGGACTCTTTGAACATTCTGATTAAATCATTACTGTTTCTCAGTTGTTTAAGAATCCCTCCTTTTTTAAATAAAAACAGATGACAAGTGATGTACCATATCAGTTGATACTTTGAGAGATGTAGTTGTAAGAGTTATTTTTGTGGGACAGCTATCTTGGAATCAGTTTTTTGTTTCTTCTTTCTAGCATCAGTTCAAGGATTTGTTTCTTTTATTCTTTTAAGAGTAGGGGCCATCCATTCCATTTCATCTGGGATAGACACTATGTTGTTGTTTTTGATGAATATAGTAGCTTCTTCTAAGTCATTAAAGGTTCTCATCTCATTGGCAAAAAGCATTTTTATCTTGGCTGGAAAGGCCAGCTGTGCTTTAATGTTATTTTGTTTCAACAGTTTTATTATTGGACATACTTTTTTTCCCTTTGTTCTAGTATTCTGGAAGAATAATCATTGTCAAACCTTATAAGGCTTTGATTGCATTTTAAGGGTAATTTTCTCCAAGCAGATTTTAATATTAGTTCCTTGTCCAGAAATGAAAGAAATGTTATAACTATTGATCTACGTGGAATATTTTTTGAGTTAGAAGCAGGTTTCCTTAGTGCTCTATGTGCCCTTTCAATTCCAAATGAAAGTCCCTCTTTCAAGTCTAAAAATTCAGGAATCCAGGTTGTTAAGGATGAAATAATGTCTTCTTCAATTTTTCAGGCAGACCAAAGATCCTTATGTTGTTTCTCCTTTCCCTGTTTTATAAGTAATCTATTTTGTTAAGCAGCCATGTATTCTGTTTAAGCAGAAATTCTTTTTGGAATTCTTCCTCTTTGAGTCTCCCTTCAATGTCTTTTAGAGAAGTCTCTATATTTGTTATTTTTGTATGGTGTTGCTGTAATAGTTCCTTAAGAGGATCAGTCTGTTTTTGAGAATTTAATTTGAGATTTTCTAAGTCATTTTTAAAGCCATCCATCTTCAAAGATAGTTCCTGTAAGGTAGATGTCATCAATTGCAGTTCTTTTTATAAAGCAGCATCTGGATGAGAATTCCTTGAGCTGTTCTTATTCAGTGACTCAATATATCTCCAAGTTACTTGACAGGAACATTTTTGTATATCTCCACCAAAATTGATATTTATGTAGCTTAGTAGTTTATCTATAGATTTCTGATGCTTTAAACTTGAAAATAATAAAATGTTCCTATATTATTATACTAATTTATGGAGCTCTTAAAATTCACTGCTCTCAGTTGACCATCTAGGTTCCACCCCTTCAATCATTTTTTGTTTGTACTGCAGTATCATTCTGGGTGATGGTAGGATACTGTTCAGGGTTAGGGTCATACCTGCCTGGGCCACATAATCCAAGAACTCCACCATGTCTCTTTTCATGTAGTCCAGGGAGGTGTGTCTCGGGTCATTCACACCCACAAAGACAATGACAGAGTTATACTTGTACTTGTTGTGGAGTTACCTGAGTGCGTGTGTTATGTGTTGGATACTGGCACCTGATAGACAGCTGACTGTTACTGTGTGCCTCACTATTGAGTTACCTATGATTAGTGTATTGGGCAAGGTGTTTAGCCTTAGGAACTTAGGTTGAGGGGCACACTGAGGAGGTGAGCTATGTATCCTATGGCTTGTGCTGTGTTCTGGTGGTCGAGTGCTTTTCTGTCTTGGAGGTCTCTGCTGTTTGGGTAAATTTCTATTGAGAGCCTCTGCAAAGTTGGGTGTGTGGTTTGTGTTTTTATGTGAGAACTGTGATGGTGGATGTTCTGGAGGGCTATGTGTTCCATGTGGTATGGCGCTGGTGTTGACCTTCGCCTCCTGAGCAGCTAGTCCAGTCTTGGCTGGAGAGTGCGTAGCTTCCAATTTGGTGATGTAAGTGCATCTCTCACAAGTCTGAGTGTTGGGAGATAAGAGGAGAGGGGTGTCTGTGTACATGAGGCAGTTGCTACACTGCCTCAGAATGCCCAAGTGCACCAGGTTAACAGGCGAAAGCTCAGGGAACTGCCCTTTAATCATGCCAGGAGGGGTGGTCATAACTAAGTACTGGAGCTGTTTCCATGATAAACAACTAGTGCTGATGGCACTTAGGTGTGCTACAATAACTGTTACAAAAACCTGTTGAAGTGCAAAGCGATTAAGCTATTTGAAGTGCAAGAGAGAAAGGACTAGCAAGATTTAAGGGAAAAAACTACACAGCAGACTTTCTGGCACCAGTAATAGTTTACCTCAGTTCGCGCCGCTAAGCGGAGCTTAAACAAGTGTAAACCCGCACAAACGCTGGCTTTTAAACCAGAAAGTTGAAAGGGATGGAAAAACTGCCCAAACAGCCAATAATAATAATTGTGCAGCTCACCAGATTTCTCACTAGGAACATAATCCTGAGAAGCCTTAAAAACTACAGTATGCTATAATTCTGCATGTTGCAGGTGGAAATGTCTTGAAGGTATTTTAGTATTTTACTCTTCAAGATAAGTACAAATATGAAATAGCAGCAATAAGGAAGAAATGTAAGCATTATTCTGAGACCAGAAAAAATATTTTATTTGTCATTCACTCTTTACAAAAAACCAAGGAAAATATAGGTGCTTAAGTCCTGAGATAAGAACAGAGCTAAAAGATGTCAATCTGGTAAGGAGCACAATTTTATTGAAAAAAGATAGAAGTTAGTGATTTAAAAATAATGGGATGTCAGAAAGGCTTTTAACAGAAGCAGCTATGACCTTATGTAAGTTGCAAATGTGTATGTACATCAGTAGTTAAATTACAAATACACATTTAAGGGAAATAACTGAAGAAATACAGACACTTAACATAACACAAGTCAAATAATAAAATGAAGCTGAAGTCATAAATAAAAATGCATAGTAGCAGTTAATAGCAATGATAGAGATGAGAAGCACAAAAAAGTATAATGCAATTGAGATGCATCCTTCGAGTACTATGTGTGATTATAAACATAAGAGGAAGAAGTACCCTATATGTTTATTCATTGTGTAAGTATTGTTGTTCAAATAACCAGTAGGCAAAGATATTTAAGGGAAGGTAAAAATGTGTAGAGAAACTGCATGCTTTTGAGACAAAGCATTAAGCAGATGTTTGTTAACACTGTGCAAATTCAATTCTTTCCATTTTTATAATCAGAGAATGAAGTGAGCAATAAAATAAACTGTGGTCTCTGCTGCATTGTTATATAATGTATGTGTGTGTGCATTGTGAGACAGTAATTAACTCATTGCACTACTAATATTTTAATATTCGGTTCAAGATAGGATGTTTCCAGTTAGTAGTCTAGGAGATCTACCTCCATCTGGGCTTAGAGAATACTCTGTATTTCCCTTCAGTGACCTGCAGGCTGGTAAGCATCCCAGTTGTTGTATATGCAGCATATAATATTCCTGGTTATCATATTGGTACAGTTGCCATGTCACATGATTCTTCCAAGTGTAGAAACCTGTTTCTAGTTTCAGCAGAGGGAGTATATGCCTGGGACAATGCATACACAATGAGGCAGAATCCTATGCTTAAAGGGTTTAGGAGACAAGAACCATCTAGAAAGTTTAATATTAAAGTCAGTCTGCCAATATAATCACTGTGGTAGGGCGTGGTTCATAAGCGACATGACCAATGAGAACTGTCTTCACAAAAGGTAATATTCTATCATACTCAGAACCCAGTATCTTTATTGCAGAGCATTTCTGAGTTTATGGCTAATATATAAAAATGTTTTTTTTTTCCTCTCCCCTATTTGATAGTAGACAGCCTTGGCACTTGCCTCTGACAGAATACAGCTTAAAAAGTCTGGATCTAGCAATATGACTCAGAACATAATGAGTCCTTTACATTCCTAAATGCCAGTTACATGGTGTCTGTCCCCTAGATATTTAGCAATGCCCTACTTTTTATCAATTCTGTTAGGTGGCAAGTTATGGTGACAAAGTTTATGATAAATTTATAGAAGTAACTGGCCGATCCTATGAAAGTCTTTAGTTTCTGTTGTAGAGGGTGTAGGCCAGACACATACCACTTCCATGTTCAGTGTGTGTTACTTTATAATCCCACTGCCTAATATCTGGCCCAAAATATGGGCTTCTGAAATCCCCATCTCTAAATTCAGTGGATTAGCTATGAATCCAGCATTACATAAGATGTCCAGTATAGCTTGGACCTTCAGGATGTGACTTTTCCAGTCTTCTGAAAATATCACTATGTTGCTAAGGTAGGCTGATGTGTGGTATAAGGATCTTGTCCATTAGCCTCAGGAAGGTCACTGGTGCTTCACAAAGCTTAAACGGCATAACTGTAAAGTGAAAGAGGACACTGGATGTGGAAAACACCCTTTTTTCTTTGACTTCAGGCACTAACAGGATTTATCAATATCCCTTTAAATCAAAAGTTGATACCAATCTTGTCTTACTTAACGATTCAGCTAGTTTTCCCACTCAAGGTTTAGGGTAGGAATATGATTTGGAAATACTATTTAGTTTTCTAAACTTTTTACAAAACTGTGGAATAGGAGTTCTACCACTCACTTTAGGTTTCTTGTATAACCCTGAATTTGGTTATTTTCTTTACCTCTTCCTTAGCTGCTTGGCACTGGGACTCTAGTATCCGGTATGGCTTTAGATTTACTTTTTTCACCAGAGAATCAGTATTTTTCTGGATAAATTGTTCCTGTGAGGTAACTGAGAATATGTCCTTGCTTCTATGTACTAATTACTTAACATCTTGTTTCTGGGATGCCAAAAAAGTTTTATGTATCATAGACATGCTGTGGGACTTTGACTTCTTTGAATATACTCATTGCAGAAACCTCTGTTTTTTTCATTAGTTTTGGAACATTTATATCAGGGGTATTATAGTCCTGTCACACAGACCAGAGTTAGCTTCTGAGTGTGTATTTTATGGCCCACTGGAAGATGTTGCCACTGTATGGTAATTCAGACAGTCAGTGAGCAGTTAATAGCCATGATTTGAAGATTGTAATGTTATGCTTATAGTCACATTGAAATAAATGTCTTAAAAAACAGTAGTACATTTCAAAAAATATGAAGACTGAAAGATAAGCTTTGTTGCACACTGGTTTGTTGATCCTTCCACAGTCTGAGAAAAGCATGTGAATATGGATGGAATAACAATCTGCATTAGCAGGAAATACAAGGCAAATGGGCAGCAAACTGGGTGAGTGAAACGTAAATAAGGGACAAGTAGGCAGGAAGCCACTGAGATCACAGCTAGAATAGAGAAGCAACAGCTTATGTAAATATAGCTTGTTGTGGTAATTCCTGTTGCTGGTAAACAAATATTTAGATACTGTAGGTGATGCTGCATATCCACTAGAAGGGCAAAGTAATGCAGCAGTTCGCTCCCAATTACCATACACTGAGGTCAGGAAATTAACTTTTTTCCAATGTAGTGTGATATTGGAGTTGGTATATTTAATTTACGGGGGATGTGTGTGGGGTGCAGGGGGGTCTGCCCCCATGCACAAACATAATAGAAAGTGTGTTTGTTAGTCAAGTGTTGTTATGTGTGGAGGGGAGCTTATTTACTTGTGCAATGTAGTTTTCAATGCTATGAAGCACACTTTCAGTGTTCTAAGTTTTCAATGTTTTGGGTTTTCAGTGTTTTGAATTTTTGATGTTATGGTCTCAATGTTATGAAATTCAACATTATGAAATTTCAGTGTTATGAAGTAAACACATATATACACACATACTTACTGGAAATGATCAAAAGGCCCAAATTTCGACCACAAGATGTAAACAACACAAATGTCGACACACTACTATGCATGTGCTGAGCAGTAACCCTGGTATGTGCAAAGGCCAAAAAAAAAAAAAAAGGGCAGAAAAACATCATTTTTTTATAGGGGAGTAAGCCCCTCACACTCCCTGATAATTGTATATATCAACTCCAAGAAAGCACAAAATCGGCGAAAGGGCATATTTCCCATCCCCCAGAATTGTGCAGTCTTGCATATCGGTTGACCATCTGGTTAGGTGACCGCATTTTTTTCAACCAAACGAATGTCAACGTAAATGACGTCTGACTAAATTCGTGGCTCATGTGCATATATATATATATATATATATATATATATATATATATATATATATATATATATATCCTAGATATGGTCGAGACTATAACATCGAAAGTTCAAGCTGATTAAATATTTCAACTCCGGGATTGCACTACAGTGAAAAGAATGGCAAATTTCCTGTTCTGCACCGTATGTCGATCTTCATTTAAACCACTGAAGTTTCAAAACTTTGGTCTTATGGTCTTGACCATATGAAGTTTGAAGTTTTGAAACTTCAAGCTTCCATAAGTAGAACCACATACATATATATATATATATATATATATATATATATATATATATATATATATACATATACACACACACACACACACACACATATATATATATATATATATATATATATATATATATATATATATATATGCTACTTTGTTAAAAGTAAAAAAAAAAAGTCAAAAGTAACTTTATTGTCATTTAGATCTACATAAGTGTAGATTAAATGAGATTCCATGCAATCAGCTTATCATGGAACAGATAAAAAAGAAATCACATACATAGAAAGACATAATTTTGAAATGACATATAATAATACTATCATTATCTTATTAATCAACTCTACGCTTAAGTATATAGCTACGTATATTCCTAGAAACACACACTTGTTAAGATACTAAAAACACACATCTAGCAGTAAAGTTCAAGTAATAGTATTGCACATGAATCATGTACCACATTATGGGTGAACAGGCACATATTAGTAGCCGCTGAAGAAAAAATATTGCACCTGGGGTAGTAGTATAAATTATAATGGTTGTATAAAGGTTTGTGCGATGCAAATGAACTGCTGAACATTTTGTGCAAAAGTCTGTTTGTGCAAAGTCTGTATTGGGCAACTTCCCATTGGTCAACAAAGTTAAGTGGTAGGTCTGGGAGTTTATGTCAACTGTGAGTGTTTTTAGGTTAGTGTAAGGGTTAGGTCAGGGGATAGATTTAGTATATGAGCTGTCTTATGTCACGACAGTGTTATGGTAAGGGATTTCTTAAATTAAGCTGCATGTTAGGGTTAGAGTTAACACAATTACTAAGGTGGAGTAGGAGGGCAATAAACTTTACATGTTCCCACTGAATTTAATTCTCCTTATATCTGAGACTGTCAGCATATCACCTAAAAAAAATAGTTGTATTGATTAGGTCTCATTTAGTTTGTACTACTATTTATGCCTCAGATGCTTTTTTTAAATTTTTTTATATGGAGTCGGTGTTGGCAGAGCTAGGCATTTAAGCAGCCATTCTTGTCTGTGCTAGATAACAAATATGTAGAAGTTTTATACATTACTGAATGCAAACTGTAGTACTTAAAATATTGTGAGCTTTATATGTAAACATCACCATTAATGGACTTTGCAGGTTGATATGGCGTACCATCCATAGTACATATTGACTAATGTTTGACAGAGTGTGAGACTTAAAGCTGATGTGTATAGATGTTAGTGGCCATGCGATACAGTGCTTCAACTCCTGAGACAGCAAAACTCTGATCTTGGAGGGATTTTTGAGCTGAAATTCTTAACCAGAATTACTTACCTGATTAATAAAAATATCATTTGCCCTCTAGTAGGCTTTGCAGCTATGAAATGTTGATATTTTATAGACAGATTTACCATGCATGACAAATCATTCAGTTCAGGCCACTTGTAGGCTGCATTAATGCAAATTTGACTATTTGATACTGAAATACATATCATACATAATTCTGAAATCCCACTATGTTGAAAACCTAAAACAGAAGAAAAGGAGTAGCAGTGACTGCTTACCTAACCCAGCACTTCAGACAACATGTTCGTGTTGCAAAGACTCCAGATACAAACGACCCCGAAAGCTACAAATACCATGCAATTGTGATCCACTGTACTCCACTGCATTTTTCATGGCAAGAATACAGAGGTAACAGGAGGTTGTAAAGACAAAATCAGAAAAAATAAAGCTATTATTCAGAAGTGTGATCAGTGTATGGTAGAGCTATGATTAAAGAATGCACTATTCTAGGAACACTTTTAAAAGACAACAAAAACTTTAAATAAAATGAGATGATTAAAAACATTACAGTTTTAGATATAATACCAGACGTTATTTTGTGCCAGAAAGAGATGTTTTGGTGCTGGGGTTGGGGGCACTGCTTAAAATAACATAACACAAATTTTTGATAAAGTGCTTCATATAGAGTATCTCAGGCTTTCTGACATTATTCATGCATATCACTCTGTGATTCTGCAGTCTAGGTTCAAAACTCCATTTCACCATGTTGTGCTGCAAAAGCATCCTTACACATCAAAACGTGCCTGAGAAAACCCTCATCTATAGACAACCAGTGAATCATTCTAGCCCTCATTTATTAGCTGCAGGTTCTACTGCTCAAAAGGAAAGAGTAAAATTTATGAAATGATGCTTGGAAAACTAATTTTGGTGCCCAGCATAACTTTATGTACTGCACTGGGATCATCATTTTCAACTCTGCAAAGGAGGTACAGGCTGTGATGCAAAGGTTAGGTCTGTGTGAGGTAAACATGCAATAGTTATATTTACTGTAGGACAACACAATGCTCTCAATGCAAGTAAAGTGTACAACCCCAACAGATCTTGCACATCTACTGTTCATGATGAAATACAATCAAGCCTGTGTGGTATGCATATGCTGCAAGTGAATTAGGGAAAACTATAATTCTGCCCTGGTGTACCAATAACTCTGCAGAGATTATTAGATTTACCCTGCATGATTCATATAAACATGCAGCAAAGACACTGAATGAGACAAATTGTAATTTAACAGCATTTTATTAGCTCTTGTATCTCATGTCACTGAATGCAGTTTATGTCTGAACTGCTTATAAATTTGACATGGGGAAATGTTATATGTGCAGCAAGCAAATACTCAGGGATGCAGACGTTTTGGTACGGGGCACGATTTACTGTGCTATAACTGATGATTTCTTAATGGCAGGGGAAGGATCCAAAGGGATCACAGTGTCAGCTGTATCCAAGCTTTATTGGTTAGGTATGTTTGGCTAGAGCTGAGGTAACAAACCCCTCTATTTTCAGTTATAACTAATGTTACAAGTTTATCAAAGCAGGTAGTTTTTAATGCACACCAGATGTTTTCAGTAGTACCTTCTCAAAACTAACGCCAGCATATCGCCAGTTGTGCTCCCCTGTGTCCAAATAGCTGCTTGCTTTTAACTTATCCAGTTAGTTCCCATATTATGGGATAATAAATGTGTTGCTTATTTATTTATTTTTATTTACCTAATGTTCGATAACTGGGTAAGTATAACCTTTTCAGCTGTGACCTAAGACAGAACGGCCAGCAACAGCAGAATAAAAATGCTAGAACATCATCAATAATATAGCACAGTCATTTGTTGTCAGAAAACCAAAATGGCAGTCAGGACTGCTCAAGTAAAGAAGCTGTAGCACAATTAATAAAAAATTAGATTCAGTAGTCATCAGAACATTCAGAGAAGCAGGAGTATATTGGCTGTGACAGAACGTTTAGACTAGTATGAGTAAAAATGCTGTAATATGATCCATAAAATAGTGCATTGATTAGCCATCACAACATTAAAAGAAATGGTACTTTATAGACAGTGACACAACAATCAACCAGAGTATACAGAAATATAAAATATTTTTTTGCCTGCTATATGTAATGATACATTATAATACATATGTGTCTAGACATATATTTATATTTATCTCATGATATATCGAATACTTCAAAGAGCAAATAAAAAAGGTGATTATTTTAGAGATCGCATAATGACAGGGTAAGGCTTAATTCCCAGAACCCACAGTAATGTAGTCCTGCATGGAAAGCAGTCAGCAGGCTGAAAAGTAACTGAAGAAGAGCATTTTTTCTTCTAGATTGCAACCATATTTTACATATAATACATGCACACACATTCTGGAAATAGTTGCATCTGATACACCACACCTTTGTTTTCTCATTTGGGCTTTGCACGGAGGACTGGATTTGTCCACTTGTAGGACCATGTTAAAGTCCATTCTGGTGTTTTTGGATTTGGGTTCTGCCAGAGAATAGACTTACCCCACAGTACCCATGTTAAAGCGTATTCTGGTGTTTTGACAGAATGAGAGTTGATATAATAGACTGTGTTACTTAATCTTTGACAAAATGGCCATTCAGTCAATGAAAAGACATAAACATATAGGGTTCGCTCAGCAAGAACTACTTCAATATCCAGTGGAACCTTCATAATGGTCCTTACATATGTTAAACAGAATTCATTCATAATATCAGACACGAAATTATGAATTCTGTAAGACTGATCAGAAAAAGTCTAAACACAAAACAGTGAACAAACTATAAACAAAGTCTATGTTGGAGGGCAAGCCTCCCTGTACTCACATACCCCCTACAACTAATATACACCAGCTCTGAGAATGCAGTACAGTGAGACAAGGGCAAAAACCCAGTTCCCACTGTACTGTGATCTCACAGAACAAGCTACTGACTTTTTTAATATTAAAAAGGCCAGTAGCAAATAGATTCAATCATCCATGGCTCATCCTTTTGTGCACAATCCCATGAGTTCAAAATTTCAGTTCTCCAGATTATGAATATAGCTTATGTTAAACCAAGGTGACAATTTGTTACAGAACCTAAACTGGGACACTTGAGAGCCACCCCGGGAAGCAAGGTCTGCAATTCCATTCTCCTGGCCCCATGGGAGTGGAGATAGGGCCGCCATGTCATCTTACACCAGGGACAGCAGGTTGGCCTCCTGTCCTTCACCCAGCACTGTGGAGATGCCACTATGTGAACACCACCACCCAGGATGTAAGAGGCCACATGCTAGGAGGCTCGAAGCAATGCACATTCCTTGGTGGCTGGCACCATGGGGGAGAGACTGCGGTATGCCACAAAAAGTGCAGAGATGGGGGGACCCAGGGCCATCTCCCCTGTGAGTTTGAAAGCCCTAGGTTTAAGGCAAAGGGGAGATGGCCCTGTGTCCCCCCAGGGTCAGGGCCATATCCCCTGCGAATTTGAAAGCCCTAGGTGCAAGGCAAAGGGGAGAACCTGGTGTCACAGAAGTCTGTTTGAGGGACTATCTGAAGTTTCGCAGCCAAGCAGAGTTACATGAGGCTGCGAAGACCTCCTGAGAGGCTTCAAGAGCATGCATGACAGTGCATGATTTGGCAGCAGTCATGAGATATGTAACACTGAAAAGCACTGTCTCTCCTGGGTAGATGTGGAAGCTTGGAGGGGGTCCTTGCTGATGGAAGTCTGGAAGGGAGAGAGAGGTGGAAAGTGAATGGGACAGGACAGTTCCCACCTGGGTGAGGGGGTATGGACCATGCCCCCTCTGGGATGGAAGTCTGGAAGGGGGAGAGAGGCAGATTGTGGCAGGGCTGGGCGAGCTCCTGCCTGGGTGGGGGGGTGTCAGGCAGAGCTCCCCACAATGGAAGTCCTTAAAGGAGCACTGGAGTGGACAGCTATGAAGCCTGGAGAAATCCTGCCTGGATAAGCAGGTCAGGCAGAGCTTTCCATGATGGAAGTCCTTGAGGAAGTGCCAGGGTGTACAGAGGAGGGGCCTGGAGAGCTCCTGTCAGGGTGAAGGCATCCAACTTCACCCTATAACTGATGGCATCCTTGAAAAATTTCAAAATCTCCAGAGCTACTCTGGATGAGAAAGTAGGGGGACTCTAAAGCCATCATGAGAGTGGATCTGCCCCTCAACAGCCAAGGAGAGTTCCAGAGGGGTGGACGGGATCAGAGGGAAGCTCCCCTGGGAGGGCCCAAGGGCATGAGTGATCCGGCACGATTTGAAGCCTGCAGGAGACATGGAGGCAGCTCAGTCCCCTGAAATGGGGGCCATGGATGGGGAAGGTCTCTTGGCCAGGTCAAAGAGGAGGCCTGTAGGGGTCGGCCCTGACAGACGTCAGCTGGAGAACTCCTGCCTGGTGAGTGCGGTCAGGCAGAGTCCCCCACACGATAGATGTCCTTGAGAGAACAACTGACTGGAAGGCTCCTGCTAAAGCAAAGGCATCCAGCCTTACCCCATACCCAATGGCATCCTCGAAAAAGTCCCCAGAGCTGTTCAGGATGGGAAAGCAGAGGGACTGGTTGTTCCAGGAAGCCAGGTCACCATTCAGACTGAGCAGGCTAAACTGGGACATTTCTGTGTCCCAAAGACAATGTTTGGGATTCCAGGACAGAGACTTCCAAACTGGAACTGTCCTGTAAAAACTGGGACCGTTGGTCACCTTGTGTTAAACTGCTCACTTTGATGTGTTGTGATTGTCTTGTTTTAATGAGTTTCTTGTTTTTACTGCATTGATGTGCTGGATTTGTAACTGATAGTTTTTGGGTAGTGGATGGAAGCTAATATTCATTTCATCATGCTGTGTTCAAAGGCTGTCACTCAGTTCTACACTATAGTGGAGTGTACACTTCATATGCTTACCAGAACTAATAGCATAATGTTATGCAGTGGTGGGTTTTTAGCTTAGGCAGTCCCTGGATATGCTAGACTGCTAGTGTCGCTTGGCACTAGTATCCTTGAAAATACACTGTCAGTATGCAAACTTTCACTAAGTGTAAAAACTAATACTTTATGGCCCACAGTGGAAGTCACTATCTTCTTGGTATGGTGCTTCCTCATAGTTTCAGTTGTTGACTATTTTTATCTTTTAATGTGCATCATCATGGCAGGTCACAAGTTACACATTCCAGTACTTGCTATTTACACTGTCAAGCAAGATGAGTCGTCATTTTTTTATGGGAAAGTAGAAGTGAAACCTGGGAGCAGGCAGTCAGCTATTACTTTACTCATGCTCCTGGGGCAACAGGACACCACAGAACAAAAAAAAAAAACACTGACTTGGAGTGCCCATTAGGTTACTAATGCAGTTAAATGATAGATAAAAACACACTCACCAGATTTATCGTTCATACCTGAAACCCTCCTATTAATAAATGAACATCACAAGTTACGTGTCTGTATGAGAAATGTTATCGCATTGTTTTTTTTTTTTGTGCAGTGGTAAAAAACAAAATGTCAATTGGCAGATATAATGACTTACCCAGAGGGTATGTCCATATGGCTACTGAATTGTTAACTAGCTTAGTTTTTTTTCTGTTAAGTGTGTGTTATGTGTAAGGCTTCTATAGGAATTTGTACCTTTAAATTTTCCTTCCTAGTCACTCATTTGTTATCTTTAAAATATTTTGAATGCATTTAGTACTGTCCCATGGGGTTTATGATGCAGGGTGAGAATCTTAATTTAGTGATGAAGTCCAGGCAATAGGTTCAACCACTCCACATGCAACAACGCAGTCACCCCTTGGAACATATCAGTGAATGCAGCTATGTTAGTATCAGCTACCTAAAATGCAGACAGCAGTTTATCTACTGTGGAAGGTTTACACTTCATATCCAGTTCTTGGGTAAGCCCCTGCTAAACTAGATAATACGTTTGTGTCTGACATGCTTCTGAAGGTTTCACCCTACTATTAGCTCTGATAATCCATGGTTACAGTAACAAGCATGTGTGGGTGCCAGATATATTCTATTTTCATTAATCTGAATTTTAGGAGCTCATTATATAGCATATTCTTCAGATTTTAGTAGCAATAAGTCTAATCAGATTTCAAAGGTAGCCTTGTGAGATGCTTTTAAAATACTATGTACCATTCATAATTTAATGGATTAAAAGCTGTTAATACACTTTACTCACATAAACATCAAAAAAGTACTGCAGATTGAATTGGGTAACAAAGTTTTCAAGTTATTTGTTCATCACACAGGCACTTCACTTCTGCCTGGTGTCTCTGTGGTAGTAATAAGTGGTGTATAGTTTTCAAAGCTACTATACTTTTTTCTGTAATCAGTGTCTCCAGTCATAGCTACTCATTATGTGTTTTTACATGGTTGTCAGGTTTCACTTTGCTAGAGGTGAATTTCTTAATATCCATATCTATAACACACAAGTTGGTTATACTCTTTGTAGTGTGGTATTATTCTTAAGCATATAATGTCTTAATTCACTCCACCTCTGATAAATTAAAGCACATTTGCAAAGAGTTCAGGATGACAAGATTATTTTGCTGTTGAATAAGTTGAGTTTTACCAGTCTAAGTTGTCATTAGTGTATTCAGAAATTGGCACATGAAATAAGGCGATTCCAGGAATGACTACCCCTAATCCTCAATGATCGCAGTACAGGCAGACTCAGTCACTCAGTAGTACAGGTATTTTCTTACAGCACAGTTATGAATTGTATAAAAGCAAGGTTAAGAGGAGAAAATTAAAAAAATCATAACAACGTTCAGAGTCCGAATGAAACGTGGACCAAGGTGTTCTAGGATTCAGAAATCCCCCCCAAAAATTCGATGGTTATGTCTGTGCCTTCCTTAAGATATACTTCACATTGTTATTTTTGTAAAACGTATTTATCAGGTAAGCTGTAAAATGTGGACTGCCATAGTTCTTAAACATCGTGTACAATTCAATGAAAAGCCAATTTACTTCAAATGACTTCCCAACATACCTCTCAACTATACAGAATTTCACAGAATGTCCAAATTTTTGCTTCACATTTTTGGTCTGTTCCATATAAAATTTGTGGTTTTCTGGCAAATCAATGGGATACTCTGAGGAATGAAATCATGAAATAATGACATGCATTTGAGTTTCAGACTTCATGTCCTTTAGAAAATGCATTTTAACACAAACATTGCTATTCTAGTTACTTTCTAAGTTTATGAGTGATATTTAGAACCTATTCCTATTTTTGAGTTTTTGTTCCCCATTATGTAAGGTGTTGTCCAGATTTCTTGGCCTAAGATGTTGAGAAGTATGCTTCCCAAAGAAAAGTTATCTTCAGTGTCCTGGACTTCTAAAAGTGTGAAGAGAAGTACATGTTGCATTTTGTGAGATGTAACTAAAAAAAACTGAGACCTTTGTAAAGAACAGATGAATGTGCTCAAAAAGGGGTCAGTAAAAATGAGCCCATATACTACTCATGACCTTCCACCTGGAAAAAGCAGAGGAAGAAAAATTAGAATATTCTGAAATTAATGTGTGCACGTGTGTACGTATGCACATACATTTCCTTAACTTAATCTTAAGCAAAGACATATTAAAACAGCAGAGTACTTAAAACAGAAGACATGTGCTAATGTTTGCTTTCCAGATAATATGAACAGGGAATTGATTTCTCTTCCAGGGTCCAGAGTGGACCATACACATAGTATTATAGCTAGGGACTGTTTATGTCATCTTATCTGTCCATTCCCTGCATCTGTAAAAAGGTTAAATCCTCCCATTTTATCACACAAAAATTCAGTATATTTATTCTTTGCATTTTCCAAATTCCTCAGTGTTTTCCATCATACTGCCTGCCATGAAGTCAGTTGCATGCGTTTGTATGTCTATTAAAAAGTTCTGTTGTTTTTCTACCTTCTGTGTTTAGGTTATATACTTTTGTCTTATACACCAACTTTCTAAAACATACTCCCCTTTTGAAGTGTTTTGATTCACTTGAGGTGTACATTTCTGTTATTTTTCTTTCTTTTTTCTCAACAGCTGTATATCTATATTTTTTAATCTCTGTTTAAATGATTTTTAAAATGCCTTTGTTCTGTTTATGATCTTACAGTAATGACTGCATACTTCACTCTCCATGAGATGTCAGTAATTGTATGACTTAATAGGTTACTGGCGATAGCTCTTGCTATGCTCTCGTGCACTGTTCAGCCTTTTCTTCAGCCTGCTGAATCTAGCTTTGTTTGTATAACTTGAGCACTAATCCAGGCATTCTTTAAAGTACTCAATTGTATTTATTACTGCTTGGTAGTAACTTGATTAAAGTGTAGCTATCATTCTAAGTCTTTTGGATTAAGCACTTGGGCTCAGACCAGTTGTTTTACATTAGGAAGGTTTGTGGCCTGCACTGTGGTGGCAGGTTTAGCTTACATCCTTCTAAGTTGGGAACTGCTGATTGAGGGCTCAGTGTCTGTTATTCTAATAGTGTATTAGTTCTGTTTTAAGCACTTGGGCTTCAGGCCAGTTATTTTACATTAAGAAGGTTCATGGTCTGCACTCTTGTGGGAGGAGAGGCTGGACTCTGCCCTTCTGAGCTGGGAATTTCTGGTTAAAGGCTTATAGTGCCTGCATGTTCGAACTGTTTCTTACTGAAATTGGTACACCTTGTTTGCTGTAGCATGGACTAGACCCAGGCCTGCTGAATCTAGCTTTGTTTGTATGTTTGTTTGCTTGTTATTTCCCCTGAAACACTAATTCCACCTAAAACGCAGCTTTTCAGTGCTTCTGTGGATCCCTAGTGGTATCTGCATTGCTTACTGTACTTATTTCCTTGTTTCACTTGAAAGAAAGTTACTGTTTGTCGTTTTTGCATTTAAGTTACCTGTAACACATTGCATTTAAGTTACCTGGCACTTGCTCACTAAAGCAATTATATAAGTCAGCACTAAATAATTAAAAGCACTACACCCTCACAAACTCCCCTTGAGTACCTTGTTCCCCATTGGCCCTTTTTTCAATTATAAAGGAATTCCCAATACTATTCTAGCATGTCCAAAGGTCAGTTGTCAATCTCCTCTCTGGTCCAGCTGGTGAATCTGGGAATCTTGAGGCAATGTTACAACTGCCTCATGTACACAGACAACCCTCTCCTCCTCCCAACAAATTCCAACACATGTGAGAGATGCAACCATATAGCCAAACTGGAGGCTAAGCTCTCTCAACTCAGTACTGGCGTAACCAGTCAGGAGGAGAAGGAAACCACACTCACTACAATTCCAGTCTCACATAGACCTACTACGACAGCAAACCAAACACATAAACACACAAAAACATACTCGGAGGCTCTAAATAAAAATAAACGCATTCTATGAACACCTTTAGGAATGCATGGATCATGCAATCCCAAATAAAACCAAGACCCAATCCTCCAAAGGCAGACGTCCTGTCTGGTGGACCCCAGCCATAAACAAACTATACAATAGAAGGAGGAAGCTACTACATGATAGAGCAAAATCCCAAAAAGGGAAGGCTTCTCTGATCAGTGTTAGCAAAAAACTACGGGCACTCATAAAATCGTCTAAGGCCAGCTTCGAGAGAAAAATTGCACACGACACTAAAGATACTCACAAGGCTTTCTTTAGTTATGTTAGGAACCTGGGTGGGAATTCCCAGATATGCTCAGAATTAGTCCAAAATGACAAAAAATACACTGAACCCATAGACATTGCCAACATCCTAGCTGACAGGTTCAGTGCAAACTTCTCCCCCTGCTCCCCACCAAAAGGGCAAATATCTATCCCAGCAGAGTGCTGCCCCCCTGACATCTCAGATGCTCAGGTAAGAGCCGCCCTCTCCAAAGCAAAAAACACAGCATCAATGGGACCAGACGGTGTTCCGGGCTGCATCCTACATGAACTCCAAGAAGAGCTAAACCCAAACATAAAACTACTGTTCAATCTCAGCCTTACCACAGGATATGTACCCAAAGAGTGGCGTACAGCAACAGTGTCCCTCTCCACAAAGGTGGTGCCTCAACGGATCCTGGAAACTATCGCCCCATAAGCCTGAGTAGCTTGGTCTGCAAAGCTATGGAAAGGATCATCATGGACCTCATAAATAAAGATATTGGGGACATACAGACACTGTATCCTACCCAGTTTGGCTTTGTTAAGGGCAGATCCTGCCTCTTAAACCTGGTCGATTTCTTTGAAACAGTCACCAAGGCCATTGACGAGGGGAAGGTGGTCCACACAGCCTACCTGGACCTCGCAAAAGCCTTCGATACAATACCCCACTCGGGCATTATAGATAAGCTCACCAGCTTAAATATAAACCCCTATGTCACTAGATGGGTTGCAAACTGGCTCAAGGACAGAACCCACATGGTTAGAATTGCTGGAGCCATGTCAGACTCCAAACCAGTTACAAGTGGCGTCCCACAAGGCTCAGTCCTGGGACCTCTCTTGTTCGGTATATATTTCTCGGAGGTACAGGCCAACATGGAAGGACTGTGGCTAACCAAGTTCACAGATGACTGCAAACTGGGCACCATAATCGACTCTCCAGCCGACATAAGCATCCTCCAAAAGGGCCTCATAGAAACAGACAACTGGTGCCAGAGCCATGGCCTCAAGCTAAACGCCAAAAAGTGCATAGTCATCCCCTTTGGCAAAAACAAAGTGCCCATAAATTACCACATAGGTGGTAATCCATTAAGTATGGAAGAAGTAATTAGGGACCTGGGGACCCAGGTTGATAACAATCTCTCATTTGATAACCACGTGGCCAAAGTGGTTAGAAAAACATTTTATATAGCCCACCTAATCATGAAGGGATTCACATCTAGATCAGGGGAGGTCATCGTGCCTCTTTACTCATCCCTCATCAGGCCCATAATTGAGCACAATGCCCCTTTTGGGATGTACCTTATCAGACACCTGCAGCAACTGGAAAGACCCCAAAAGTACCTCACCAAGAGGATCAAAGGGCTCAAACAGATGCCATATGCTGCCCGGTTAAAGAAACTCCAGCTCTACTCAGTGGCATACCGCCTGCTCAGAGGCAATCTGTGCCTGACATATAAAGCCATGTCCAACCCAGAATTAATGGACATGCTGCACCTCAGAAAATCCAAATCCCATCGAGCTACGCGCTCGAGAGACTTGAACCTCAGCACTGAAATAAATAGGACATGCTGGAGGGACAGATTCATAACCCAGAGGCTCCCTTCACTCTGGAATAAAATCCCAGTCCAGGTTAGGCAGAGTCCCTCATTGACTCTCTTCAAGAGGAATCTTGATGAGTGGATGGGGGATCGTAGGTTTACCCCTGGTATCACTTCTGTGTCACTGTTAGACAGAGGCACAGTATACTAACCTCGAAAAAGGGCATAGCAAAATTAATTTAAAATGGGTGGTGAAAGCCAAACACACTCTGGCTAGGCTTATAAATGCCCTAGGGCAGATAGCCTAGTATGAACCTATGAACGTATGAACCTATATTCTCCATAGTATTATGGTTACCTGATACCACCCCAGGCCATGTTTCACTAATGCTGCTACTATTGCTACTTCTCAGATTGTATGCTGTTTCACAGGTTATGTCCCAGATGCATTGCTTTGCTTTTCTTAACATTTAGTACAATATACCACATAGATTACTATTTTGCAGTCATATTAAAGCCCCTTCATTCTTTTCAATGACTTCTAATATGAACCATGGTGTATTTTAGTTATCAGGAAAAATACATGATTTGCCTTTCTGAACTTCTGTAAGCCATTAACATTGGTTTAAAAAAAGGAGTGGACCTGGTGCAGAATCCTGTATTACAATAGTAATGACCTTTTGTTTTTCAGTGCAGTTTCAATCAAACATTAATCACTGCTTTATATTTTTCCAGTAATGGCTTTGTCCAGTTTAATGGACCAGGCTCTACTTCAAGCCTGCTAAATTTGCTAAATATTTGTGGGGCAGTTTGCCAAATGGCTTATTTAAGTTTAATTAGGCATATCCAAACCATTACACTTAGTCTGTGGCTTTTGTCTCATTGTTAGATAACTGTTGCATCTTCAATTCAAACACGAAAGGAAACTGCATCATTTTTTTCAACATTTGAATGGTAAAACTATGACTGATACAAATATCTCACCTGTCTTAGTCTTCATGAGTAACATTTCTCTTTTCTCACAGTATCTTGTATACTATATGTTATGATATAACATACATTAACGTCAGTTAACATAATTGCTAGTTAGAAAGCATTCCATCTAATAACATTTAAAGACACTAGAATATGAATGGAATAATATAGATATTTTGATACAAACTGTAAAGGCTAGAAGGCCAAAGTGCTAAAAATTTTATCAGTCATGGCTTGCCATTAAAATACTAAAAGAGAAAAATACATGCCTAACATTACTGTGTTTCAACATAATTTTATCCTTTTTACAAGAAAAAGAACACTGAAAGGGCATTGAATCTGACCCGAACTTCCTGTCATGAATCCATTTAATCTCAGAATCACTACTCACTTGCTAAATGCTCCAACATTTCTTTCTTCAGAATTTTACTTCTGTTCATTTCAAAGTCAGAGGATGGTAGTGTCGCATATCTTATAAAGACTGTGAAATAATCCCTGTATATTTTATGGCCTTTGGCTGACATATTTATCTCTACACATTATGTGTGAAAAGAAGTTGGTGGCATCAGTTTTTTTACACAATTCTGTGATACTTCTGTTGTGAATCGCGGTAGGTATTTCCTTGTTTTCCCTTAAATTTTATGAGTTCTTTCAGAATCCTTTCTTTTATCAAAGGACTTTTATCAACACCCCCAATACAAAATCAATAATCCTGAAAGCTGGTGCCCTCAAATTTTTTCCAGCTCCAGTGCTTGCTGACTACTGTGCTGCTGAAACTGCCTATTGATTCCCCATCACCAGGTGACAGCAATCCCTGACACAGCAGTCATACAGGCAGCCATTAGGAATATTTCCATTTCGGTTCTAAGCCTTCCCCCAGTGGGTGATGTAAACACCCACATTACCACAGGGGAATCTGACAGTTAATGTCCTCACACACTCACATACCCAAAGACAATAATGGAGATCACTGAACTGCACCAATGTCTTTGCTTAGCTCTCACAACATTATGACAGTTGTGTAACATCTAGAAGCTGCTGCATATCATCTCAGCCACAGTTCTCAACTTCTTTGCTTAATAAACACAGGCAAGGCTAAAAATAATGGGTAGACAACCCATTATTATAGGTTCATAGGTTCATACTAGGCTATCTGCCCTAGGGCATTTATAAGCCTAGCCAGAATGTGTTTGGCTTTCGCCACCCATTTTAAATTTATTTTGCTATGCCCTTTTTCGAGGTTAGTATACTGTGCCTCTGTTTAACAGTGACACAGAAGTGATACCTGGGGTAAACCTATTATTGCAACTCAAACCTCTTAAGCGACCTCATTATGAGAAATCTTCCTCATTTTGAGTCTTAAAAAGTCCATGTTCCTTACTGTTCCACATTTGAAGGGGATGTTACATATTCACTGTCAACAGTTTTTCTAATTAATGACATGAACTGTCAAGCGAGATGCTCAGTAATAATGAAAAGATTTTTACTTTTATCATATTTAGTGGTAGTAACAGTTTCAGGTGATAACAGAGAACACTGGACTTTGTGTAACCATGCCACTCAGTATTCTGGATTTGCACTTATGTGCGGTCCAGTGTTTTCCATTATCTCCTATCCCATATGGGCTCCGATCAGTAGTTTGGGATAACTAAGCTCATGGGCTTTATATTTTTTCTGCCTTTCTAGTAAACTTTTAATATTGGGTCTCCTTCTATAAATTACCCACAGGTAAAAAGTTTACGTCTTGCTTGCAGCCTTGTTGGGCCATAATTTTTGTTTTTACATAGTTTGTTTGATTTTTTGGTGTTGTCGGTCTAAGAAGAATGGCCAGTGGAGCTGCAGCAAGTCCTCAGTTGTTGTTTTCTTAACAGGACAATGCAGCTTTTGGTACAACAAGTAGTTTCTCTGAAGCGAATACCATGGGGAACTTAACTGCTCTTGGACAGTAATTATTAGAGAAGGTTGATACCCTGTCGCAAAAAGTGGAAACTAAAAGAACAAACCCGATTATAAATACTTCTAATGTCAGCATTCCCAGCACAAATGGATTAATTTTAACATACTCAGAAGTTTCGAGTGCATCTACGAGGTCACATTCCCATGAAGGCGGTCCATCGTACAACAACAACAAAGTGGATAATGCAGGACAAGGACATCAGCCGGTAAGGGATAATCTGATTCCTACAATGGCTGAATACCTGCAAGTGCCCTCCTTTTTTAATAATGTAACATCGAGTAACAACCAGCAGGAACAAAATAATATAACAGTTTCTATTACATCAAATCTTAATGAACTGGATAAAAATTGTTCAAATACCGGAAGTTGCAACGCGAGAAAAAATATAAAGCCCATACTGAGATGAGTAGATGTGGCTGTTACGCACAGTGTAAATATATTAAAATAGGTAATAAACTGAGTATTAAAAATAGGAGTTATGTTATTAGTGATAAGTTTAATTGCAACTCAAAAGGAGTTGTTTACATGGCTGTATGCAAACTATGCAATGTATATTATATTGGAAAAACAGAAAGAAAGATTAGACAATGAATCTATGAACACCAATATAGTATAAGCAAAAAAGTAGTTGCGAACGTTTTAGCGAAACACGTTATGGAAAATCCCACACACAGCTTTCATTTTTAGTTTTAGAACAAGTAGTGTATGACATGAGGAGTGGCCCTTGGGAACTAAAGTTGGAAGAAAAGGGACTGATGTGGCAAATTCGCATATGTCCCACCAGGTTTAAATGAATATGTATCTATGAAATACATTTTAAAACTTAAAGCACTGAATAGATCGTTTTAGGCTATTACTATGTTTAAATAGAGGATGGCTTGACAATATAGTTGTTATGTAATAGCTGTTTTATCTACTCATTTATATGCCTAGCTATTTACTTTTGACGCTTTTCAAGTATTGTCACTTTCAGCATGCATTTGTTCAACAGTTATTTAAAAAGCATATATTGTTCATTTCAATAAGTACTTATATTAATATGTAATAGATTTTTTTTCTATGTGCACAAGAAAGGGAGGCTCTTTAGAGAATAGGTGGTTCTTTTTAGCTATTATTACTACTATTATTATTATTACTATTATTACTACTATTATTATTATTATTACTATTATTACTACTATTATTATTATTACTATTATTATTACTATTATTATTACTATTTCTTAAATAATGTAATGAATTAGAATAGTATAATACATACACTTACATGTCTGTGGTATTCATGTTTCCAATTTTTGATTTTTAACATGTTTTAATATGTTTTAAAATATCCTAATATACATTTTTAAACATTTATCAATATATATATATATATATATATATATATATATATATATATACATACACACACATACATATATTTTTAACAATGTAATTGATTGGTTAATTAGTTTATTGCTGACAAGAGGATATTTAATGATTATGCAACTTGATTGATTAACAATTTGATATGTATTTAAATGTCTTTAGTTTTTTGTACTGATTGTCTAAAGAAGTCAGAGCATTAGCTCTGATGAAAGTGCTTACAAATAAAAAATTTACGTCTTGCTTGCAGCCTTGTTGGGCCATAATTTTTGTTTCTACTGCAAAAAAAACTTTAAATGCTTGAAGAAATGACATTTTCACTTTGTGTGCCTAGTATTGTGTTATTCTGTTTGTTTGTTATATGTGTAATCTGTTCTGTTTCACATTTGTGATTTTTGATGGATGGTACATGATATAGTTAAATGAATGTAGTAAAGTAAAATAAAAGATTTTAAGTAGAATAGCAATTAAGTAAAGCAGGAAGAGAGAGAGATAGAGAGAGATGTTTCAAAAGTGTGCTTTAAGCTGAGCAGAGCTAATAATACTGTTTTGTCAACATCTTGATAATGGAAGAAAATAACCGTAGCAAAAACCCCCAAGATGGAGAAAGCCTTAGACAAAGAACTCAGTTTAATAAGCTGGTACTGAAAGAGTCTTTTGTGAGGCAGTAAAGGAACAAAGAGGTCTTGATTAGGTTGTGAGTCACTGTGAAACTGTCAGAACAAAAAATAGAGGTCTAGAAAAAGAAATCTGAAAATTAAAATGCCTAAATTAAGATTGGCATCAACTAATAATGACAATGATCCTAGTCTTTACATTAAGCGGTTAGTGTTCAGAGAAAAATGTCAGTAGACTGACTCTGCCAGTCCTGTTCTGAAGTATTTGAACTTGGGTATTGCTGGCAGAGATTGCAAGATGTTGATCGTATTCTGGGACAGAACTATTAATTTCCTCAGGGTGCCTCTGACCTCCTTTGCCTTTCCTCAGGTAGCTCTAAACTCAGTTGACAGCAGCTCACTGATTTAATAAGAAACACAAACTTATTTATTTTATTTATTTATTTTATTTTACATTTGTTTGCCAGGAAGTCCGACTGGGCACAGCTCCATTTTCAGTGGAGGCCCGTGAAGAAAAGCTCCAGACAAAACATAAAACAAACAGGTAAAGTAAACAATACATAGTCTACGGTAATCAAGTTATAACATAGTCAGTGTACAAATACACATACAATAAAGATGAGAAACATTGGATTGCAATTTTGTATAGTACATAGTAAAAACAACATACATTCTTTATATTAATGTTGATGGTACGTCTATATAATCACATTTACAACAGTCATCACTTATCATGGTATTATAAATGGGAAATATCTTATGCTACAGTCCTCCACTTGGGTTGATATCAGCCAGGAGGATGTTAGTGGGTAAGAGTGGTAAGACAATGTAATAACTGAGTTGTTGTGGCAAGTTAAGATGTTACTAGTAGTTTGTTATCAGGTATTCCAAGTATTAATTATCTTAAGGTAGGGGGTTAAATTAAATATTGGTGCCTTTAAAAGTTATGTCTTTCATTTTTTATGATATATGGGTCAAAATATATATTATGCAATCCTAGTAAAAATACATTGTACAAAAAAGAAAGGAAATCATGTCCATTAACAAGTAGAAAGTTTCCCAGCAATGTAAAAACTCCCTCATTAATCTCAGCAAGCAATTCAAGGGACTAATCAAGTCCACCAAAGCCAAATTTGAGATAAATATAGCCTCCCAAGCTAAGGACAACCACAAGGCTTTCTTTAGTTATGTCTGAAACCTTAAAGGCAACACCCAACAGTGTGCTGAACTAATGGTGACTGGAACTACCTATATGGAGCCAGGGGATATAGAAAATCTGCTGGCCCACAAATGTAGCTCTAGTTTTAACCCTGTATCACCCACAGTTATCTCCAAAGACATACCCCCCCCCCCATCATTTCTCCACCAACTATCACTCGGGAGCAGGTCCTCACTCTACTGTCTAAGGCCAAGAACACTGCTTTATTTACCCATTGCACTCAGGCTTTATGCCAAAAGAAGGGAAAGCTACAACAGCTATCCCTCTACGCAAAGGGGGACCTTCAATGGACCCAAGGAACTACAGACCCATAGGTCTAACTCGTCTTATATGCAAGATGAAGGAAAGAATCATTGTGGATCTGATAAACAATGACATAGGAATCCTACAGACACTGGACTATACCCAGTTCAGTTTTGAAAAATGCATGTCATGACTACTTATCCTGCTAGACTTCTTTGAGAAGGTCATTAATGCTATGGACAAGGGCAAAACAGTGCACACTGCCTACATCAACCTGAACAAGGCATTCAAAGCAATACTTCACTCTGTCACTGTAGATAAACTTGCAAAATTAGGCATAAATCCATATGTCACCCAACAGATAGCCAGCTACCTTACTGATATGACAAAATAAATTAGGATAGGGAATCTACCTCCACAAAGAGGCTAGTCTCTAGTAGAGTCCCACAAGGATTGGTGCTGGGGCCTCTACTTTTTGGCATCTACTTCTCTAAAGTCAAGTCAAATGCCAAGGGCCTCTCACTGACCAAATATGCAGAAGACTGCAAACTAGGCATTGTCACTCAATCCCCTAAAGATACAGATGCCCTTCAAGATGGCCTGATGCAGACAAACAATTGGTTCTAGAGCCATAGACTAAAACTGAATGTGAAAAAATGCATAACAGTATCCTTGGGAACATTGGCCACCCTTGGACATTATAATACAAAGTAGATACTTCAGGTCTGGGAATGCGTGTTGACAGTAACTTGACCTTTGATAATGACATGCCTACTATGGTGAGAAAATCATTCTATGCTGCACAACCTATAAGTAAGAGCCTGCCATTTAGGCCCAAAGAGGTCATTGTTCCACTGCATCTGGCTATTATCAGACAAATCATGTACAATGTAACCTTCTGTATGCACCTGGCCAGGCACTTGAAATAGCATGAGAAACCACAGAAGTTCCTCACAAAAAGAATGCAGGGAGTAAAGAAGAAATCCTATGCAGACTTATCTCAGAGTCCTAGCCCTGTCCTCAGTCTCCTACAGGCTCCTGCATGATGATTTACAAGGCATCCTCTCATCCTGCACTGATGGATTTGTTGCACATTTACAAAACAAATAGCATCAAACCTGTTCTAAGGACATAAATAGGACATACTAGAGGGACAGCTATGTGTCTCAAAGATAACTCCTTCTCTGGAACAGGCTTACCATCCATGTGAAGCAACACTCATCCCTAACCATATTCAAATGTAACTTGGACCAATGGATGGGAAATCACATTTTCACTGATTTGGCACTTATTTCCCTGCTGGACAGGAGCAGCCTGTGAAAGCTTGATGTGTACAAGTCTATATCATAACTGTAAAATTCCTTGGGATATTGGCACGTTAGCAATATATTGGTAACTTTAAGTTAAGCTTATCTAGCCTTAAAAAGGCTCTTGAGACAATAGCCTAGTAACCACCTACAAATCTATGAATCTATAAAATGTTTGCAAGGAGGGGTGGTTACTTTATTTAATCTGGGGTTTTATACAAACTTAGTTGTAACAGTTTAGATTTTAGTTATTGTCCAAACAGGACAAGATATTTATTGAGTGGTTAAAAATGATCAGTATATTATTTACAGATATATGGTTAAATGTTATTATTTCTCAATAATATAACGTGAAGAAGAGTTATGTTATTAATTCTGAAGCTGAGAAAAAGTGCAAACCAGATATGACAAAGCAGTAATCCTGGGCAGGTTGCATGTGGTTCAGAAGGCTGTTTATTTTGATGGTGTAAGATGTATTAGTAATGAAATATGGAAGCTGAGGTGCATGGGTTCATTTTAAGCTTATAGGCAAAGGGCCGCAGAGAAGCTTAGCCATAACACCCCATTAGTCGTGCACTATATTAGTTGCCCCTGGTAAGAAGATTATTTCCACATACTCCAGTAATGAATTCACTGTCTCCCATGCAATTATTATGTTGTATGTGTGCATTCTCACAGGCCTGTGAAAGCCCAGCTCTAAGATGCTACCAGCATGACATTGTTTGTGGGATGTTTATCATAATGTGCTGTAACTGTATCTTCTCAGGGAAACATACATTGCAGTAACATCAGAGCTCACAGAGGGCTGTGTGTGATTCTATGAAAATGTGGCCCTCTAGACTATGAGTATGGTTGTATGGTTTCTGTGTACCCTTGTTTGTTGACATGCTTGTGCACTGATGGAGGTGTTGTCAAAGCATGTCCTTGGATAAAATAGGAGTGAAGGCAGCAGTGCTGCATGAATGTGTAAAGTGAATAAATATGCAGGTTTAGCTAGATGCATGTCTGTCTGTTTATAATGTCTGTATAGGTATGTGAACTGGTTTAAGAATGCAGTGTTTAGAGTAATGTGCTGCTAAAAGAGCCGAGCAGGGGACAAGGATGTGTGATTGATGGCCAGCTAGCCATGAAGATTGATCAACTACAATGGCCACACATCCTGGACTAACTGTGTGGTAATCTGAGACATTGCACAACTGTTGGCTTGCCTGGGTTGCAGAACCTGTTGTTCACTGTCCTTGTATGATCACTAAGCCTTGACAGTACATAAACTTCTTGGAACATGTGATTTCATAATGCTTGTATAGTTTTGTCTTCCTTGAATAAATTTAGGCAAATGTCCTTATGTAGCCTGACAGGCGTCTTAGTTGGTAAAGGAGACAGCAATGTCTGGCATCAGTCTGATTCTGTACCCACGCACTTCACTGCAGGCAAGAATGTTGCTACAAAAGGACAATTCTCATTTGAACTTGTTTACCATCAACATGGAACACCACTGGCTTTATTGCATCATAATAAAACCTCATATACAAATAAGGTTGTCAAGAACACACACACACTACGTTCATCACACAAAGTGTCCACCAAACACATTGACCAACCTATGCTGAGACACTAAAAAGCAATCTTGCCAAACCTCAAAGACCTCCTAAGCCTATAAATGGTAAACTTATCCTCAGCAATCTCTTAAGCACTCATCAAAAGCAACATCAAACACCATATATACTCCTACACCCAGCAGATTCCCAACAGCAAAGGCCATAAGGCAAGCCAACACATTACCCAGGACTCTTGTCAGAGAGTCCTTATCTGTATGACACACATATGACCCTTTCACCAGACTGAACAAGGTAAAGGTTAGTTGCTTATATGCAGCTAGGATTCATCCATCAAGTTACACATATAGTCAAGTCTCTATACCACAGGTGCCAGTATGATTCTATCATAGTCCATGTGGCAGTTAACAATCTGAAATGTAGTCCCCTGGACTATATGAAGAGAGACATTAATGATCTCTCTGAATATGTGTCTCAGGCAGGTATATGCCTTGAATTGAGCAGCATTCTGCCTTCACCAAGGGGATGATGCCGGATGTTACGCCCCTGCACTGGCACAGTAATCAAGGAGCCTCAATCCTCACCACTGACAACAGTGAGGGATGTACACAATGGAAGGATGACAAGTACACACACAGTGTAGTGTAGTTTCCCTTAAGAGCACACAGAGATCACAGTAAGTCTGGGGCTGGTTTCTCCCGCTTTCTCCAGATCTCCAGTAAGACTTCCCACTGGCATAGCTGTAGGGTTAAGATCTCAGCCGAGTGGCCAGGCTAAGACCTACAGCACCCTCTCTGTCCAACCAATGCTTCATGTCCCTGTCTAAGTAGCTCTCACACACACACACACACACACACACACACACACACACACACACACACACACACACACTTTGAGATTTGATTGATATACAAACACACACACACACGCACACACACACACACTTTGAGATTTGATTGATATACAAACACACACACACACGCACACACACACACACACACACACACACACACACACACACACACACACACACACACACACCTGGGACAGGCAGGCACAGGTTTACTAGCTATGCCTCCTTCTGCCCAGTCTATACGGTAGTACTAGCTGCCACCAGCCTCCCTTACTTATCAGCTACTATAAGACCCTTACAAAGGGTGTCTAATCCTACTGTGTAATGTTACTATTAATCCAAAAGGTAGTTTTGACTAAGACTTGCAAGGCTATTTAAGAGTGGCCTGTACAGTGTCACCAAATAGATATGCAAGTACTCTAAGAGCTTAAACATGTTTTACAAATATCAGCCGCAAAAATAGGCTTAAATATATTTAATAATAAATAATAAAAGAACAAGACAATACCCAGAAAACAAACACAGTTACTTCAGAGTTCAAAATCACAGGAATTATTTTAAAACAACATTGGAGGACAGACTCAAATAAATACAGAAAACATCTTTACTATATTCCTATCTATATCTAAAAGAGATACTATGCCCTCAGTATTACTTACAAAACAACACAGAGGCAGACGTGCAGATGATGATGATGATGGATGCTTCCAGGTCAAAGACAAAATGCAAAATACATAGTCTCTCTCTGAGAGAGTTCTTAAATTAATATCAAACATAACTGCTGGGTTAGCTTGGATGAGATCACTCTTTGTCACCTCACTTGAGTTCCCAGGCTAAACAGAAACCTAACATCTCTGTGTTAAAAATACATATCTCTCAGATGTGTAGCTTCTAGGAAGTCATAAAGCAATATAACACTTTACATTTTAAACCTAGTAATTAGTTTTCTCCAAGACAATAGAAGAAAAAGTCTATCTCTAGATATCCTGTCTCCTTGCTGCATTAACTAACTTTTACAGCATATCGTAAAGCACTTAATTTCAACTTATTTTCTTGAAGTTTTGTAAGTTAATATTCTATGTTCCAGCAGGGTATGCTGTCGTTACTTTTTTGAAGCTCAGTACTGCACAAACCCTGTTCAACACATACTTCTGTACCAGTAGTTTAATATACACATAACATATAGTTCTCTTACATTTTTAAGACAAGCATATGAGTCATGTTGATATTCACATAGGTTCATAGGTTCATAGATGTGTACTTAGCTAATGACCCTGGAGCCTTTACAAGCCTACCCCATAGAAGTGCCCTGACATCATGCCGCCTGACGTTAGTTCCAAGTGCCTCTATCAAGTAGAGCCACTGGAGTGATTCCCCAGGGTGAACTTTCTATTTCCCATCCACTCATCAAGATTTCTCTTGAAGACGGCCAGTGAGGTACTCTGCTTGACATTTATGGGAAGTCTATTCCAGTGCATGGGCAGTTTCTGGGTTATGAACCTGTCCCTCCAGCATGTTCTGTTGATTGTGGTAATGAGGTTGAGATCTCTGGAGCATGTGGCGTGGAGGGATTGGGATTTCTTTAGATGTAGCATTTCTAACAGAGCTGGGTCGACATGGCTTTGTAAGTCAAGCAGAGATCAACTCTTAGTAGATGATATGAGACAGAGAATAGCTGGAGTTTTTTGAGTCTGTCCATGTAGGACATATGTTTAAGGCCTAGGATCCTCTTTGTGAGGTACTTTTGTGGCCTTTCCAGCTGTTGCATGTGTCTAGTGAGGTACATGCTAAATATGGCATTATACTTGATGGTTGGCCTAATGAGGGAAGGGTAGAGAGAGAGAGAGATGATGACCTCTTTCTTCCTGCAAACCCCTTGGTAATGAGATGTGCCACATAGAAGGACTTTCTGACCACAGTGGCAATGTGGTGGTCGAAGGAGTGGTTGCTGTCAACCTATGTCCCTAGATCTCTTATAACACCTTCAGTGTTCAGTGGGTTCCCATCAATGTGGTAATTAGTGGGAACTGAGTTTTTCTCAAAGGGGATGACAACGCATTTTTTGGCATTAAGCTTAAGGCCATGGTTTCAACACCCATCATTAGTCTCAGTAAGGCCTTTCTGTAGGATGTCTATATCACTTAGGGAGTTAATAATGGCTCCCAGCTTGCAGTCGTCTGTGAACTTGGTCAGTCAGAGTCCCTCTGTGTTGGCCTTGACTTCTGAGAAGTAGATACCAAACAGGAGAGGACCCAGGACCGAACCCTGTGGGACTCCACTCATGACTGGTCGGCAGTCTGACTTGGAGTCCACTACTTTCACACTGTGGGCTCTTTCTGTGAGCCAGTTTGCAACACACCAAGTGATATAGGGGCTGATGCCTAGTTTGGTGAGTTTATCAATAATTCCTGAGTGGGGAATGGTATCAAAGGCCTTGGTCAGATCGAGGTAGGCTGTATGAACTGCCTTGCCCTCATCCACAGCTCTGGTGACTGACTCAAAGAAGTCAACCAGGTTGAGCAGGCATGATCTACCTTTCACAAAACCAAATTGTGTGGGATCTAGAGTTTGGAGATCCCCTAAATCCTTGTTAATTAGGTCCATGATGATGCGCTCCATAGCCTTACATATCAGACTTGTCAGACTAATGGGCGATAATTCCCAGGGTCTGTAGTCGCTCCCCCTTTATGGAGAGGATGACTGTAGCAGTGCACCATTTGGTAGTGACAAAGCCTGAGGTGAGGCTGTGATTGAGCAGAGCACACAGATGTGGTGCCAGTTCTCTTTGTAGTTCATGTAGAATACATCCGGGGATATTGTCGGGTCCCATGAAAGCTGTATTCCTGGCCTTGGACAATGCAGCTTTAACCTGAGCTGCAGTAATGCTGTGTGCCTAGTATTCCTCCAGTATTGTGATTGGTCCTTTAGTGGGGGAGAGAGGGGTATGGCATTGAATCTGTCGGCCACAAATGACATATGATTATTTACAAAATTCCAGATAGCTGGGCTGGCAGTGTCACACTGAGTATGAGCAAAAGATGATTGACTTCAATAATTGGCTTAGTTTCTGGTGCCTTGCTTGGGGGATTCAATATTTATCAGCATGGAAGGACATGGTTAACAAACCACATTGCTTTATAAAGGATGGTATCCACCTGTCGACTCTAAACCTTCAAATATTGGATAAAACTTTATCTACTCCCTTTTTTAGGCAATGCCAAATTGACAAACTCAAAGACATAGCAAATAAAATGCAAAGAAACTTAAATGTGTTACTGCTCAGTGCTAAAAGCCTAAACAAGAAACTCCACGCCCTACAAGCTATCCTCACTCTTGAGAATATAGACATCTGTGCTGTTACCAAGGTATGGTTTAAACCCACAGAAAGTACTCCAGCAGTGCAAGGCTTCTGCGCCTTTAACACATTTAGGCCATCTGCTATGCAGACAGGGGCAAAAGGTGGAGGAGTTTTAATTCATATTAGCAACAAACATAACTCTACATTAATTAAACAGGATGATGCTCTGGAACTTATCCACATGCAAATCACCACAGACAAAGGCCCATACTATATTCTAGCGAATCACAGGATTATTTGTAGTCTGGTTGTGCCATCTATGAATTCATTGGCTTCTGGAGCTCTTGAATAGCTGAAAAAGGATGGACATTGTTAGGTAGCTTTCTTCTTCTTTAGGGTACTTCATACTGCTTTCTTAGCTTTGCTTTGTTTAGAATTGTACTTGCTTTGAGAGATTTTTTTCTTCAGTGTCTTAATCTGATGTCTTCCTGCAGGAAATACAGTGTCAAGTGCTAGCAAGTTATTTTATCCTGCTGTTTACCCTCTATTCAAAAGTTAGTTCGCACCCATGGAGAGGCATGAGCTCCAAAAAAGGTCCTTTTATGGCTTTTGTGAATGTCACCGTTTCTGTTTCGTTTAGTTATCCTGCTGTCATTTCTGCCCTCTTCTCCTTCTGCTTTAGGGTTAAAACATTGACAAATGCCCAGAGTGGGACTTTTTTTTTATGGAAAGCTGAGATTTTGCATAATAAAGCATGCCCACTACCAACAAAAAAAGACTGAACCTCACTTTTTGACAACATGACAGCTTATCATTGTAGAATTGAAGTTGATTCTGTTTAATATAATAGTAAGATTTTATCAGCCACAAAACACTTGTTTTAAGCAACTATAAGAGGGAACTTAAAAAATACTTTTTGTCCTTAAATCTCAGGCCATTTGCACTTTTTTATGTTTTTTCACAAGACAAGACTGGTCAGAGTGGGCATGTCCTATGTAAAGACAGACAAGTAGTAACCCTATTTGGTTTCTGCTTCCTGCTCAACTTCATTCTGCCCTGTTAACTGGTTAATATTCCCAGCTTCATGATGCCACGACAATGTGAAGGAGCAATCAGTGAAAGTCTTTTTTCCAAAGCTGTATTTACAAATAAGACCAGAAGAAGAATTTATATAAAAGGAGCAATTTCAGATTCTTGTATTTGGTAGTGTTACAGATATTTTCCTCCGCTGCTTTTTAAAGTCCTCTAATGGATAAACACAGAACAAATAACTTTTTAAGCTTGTGTGTTTCCAAGGGAAGATGAGCAGCTACCTGTACCAAAACTGACCTAGGCTCAAAAAGCAAACCGGTAAATGTGAGCTTGAAGGATGGTGGAAAGCTAGTGGAAGGCTATTCTTTCTCTTAATGATACAGCAATAAAGGATGCATAACGTGATCTCCAGCTCAGTCTGGGAGCCATAAAGCTGCACTCCAAATGCTAGCAAACAGAACTTATGGGAGACGTATAACTGAATGCTGAAACCCACCTGTCCATTTCCTATATATCCATATACCACTGGACATTCTCAGCCCTGAGCTCCTGTTATTCAACATTTTTTGAAGCGTAAGGAGAAAATATGCTGGGTGGGAAGGGCCAATGAGCTGGGAGTCAGGAGGGTTATGAAGAAAAAATACAACTTCGCCAGTTTAAGAACTGTTATGTTTTCCTTTTCCCCAAAACTTTTTGGATATCTCACTTTGATCTGTAATATAACAAATGAAAGTTGTACAGTTTAATGAATGCACAGCAACAAAAATGCAGTCAGTGAAAACAGTACAATAAAACTGTCAAAAGGTCTATTGTCAGAGACAAACATTTCAGTCTGAGATCATTGCTGACTTTTATTTTTTATTTCCTCTGAGACATGATCATCTAACAGCTGATTATATTACTTCATAAATGGTGGTGGTCGTGTTATCCATGTAGCAGAAGAAGATAGTGAATTTTAAAGAAAGTACTGGAACTCTGTATTTTCATTTACGTGTCTCATCTCATGATGATTAAAAAGAACACAATCTGCCATTGTTTTACCTTCCGTCTATGTATCTGAAAAATGTTGTTCTCATTTCTTTCTCTTGTCCCTTTTATTCCTCTTGCCAACTCTGATATGTCTACTGACTGAATGGTTACCTAATTTTGCAGAAATATGTATAGAGACAAATGCACACATGCAAGGATGCTGCTGCCTCTCCATTCTGTACAACCTATCCTAAGGTATTCTGTGCAATGATCTGGGCACAACGTAACATATGTGGCACATGTGCCTCCAGTGTCATCTTGCCACATCTTAATGACATGCCCTCTGTGTTACCTAATAAGAATCTGCATACATTCATTCTGTTCTATTCTGGGCAAGCTAATACCCCTCCCCCAATATGGATTGAGGCCAGTAAGATCTCAGTCTTGCTTTCTGCTGCCAGTCTTTGGGTCATCCTGCTTTGTTTCATAATTTCCAGTTATATGCCTGCCAGTTGCATTGCATCTGAATCATTGGTGATAGGCTGACAAGGACTCTTTTGCAGGTACACATATGGATTTGGACAGAGGTATAGCTAGGCTCAGGATGAAAACTTGATGAGGAAAAAACACCGTAAGTACAACTTTTTTTTTTCACAAAAAAAAAAAAAACCTAGCAGCAAGCAAAGACAAATCCAAACAGGAAGTTTTATTGAAAGTTTAAGCACTTTTGGAATAAAGCATTTTACTGTCATGGGATGCATAATTAACTCAAAAAATATTGTTTTGGGAATTTGAAAAGCCAAGAATTTAGCTATGATTGTAACATATTAAAAGTAAAATATAAGATTAAAATTATAGTTTTGTTTTATGGAATTTTGAAGCACTATAATAATGACATTTGAGTTTCAAACTTCACAGCCTTCAGAACAGACATACTAGTATAGTGCAAACATATTATTCTAGCACCTTTCTAAGTGTACAAGAACAATATTTTAAACATTGTCCCTCATCTGATCCCCATAACTTCATGTCACTAAATGACATACATCTGAGTTTCAGACTTCATATCCTTCAGAAAACTGCATCCCAGTGCAAAAGAGTAGCAACTTTTTTAGTTTATAATAGCGATATCTAAGTTTAAGCTTTGTCCCTGATCTGACTCCCCCAACTTCAAAACACTGCACTAAATATAATGACAGACCTGAGTTTCAGACTTTATATCCTTCAGAAAATGCATGATACTGGACAATTGCAAAAGATAAAAACAGCAGCCCATATGCAAAAATGAATTAAAAGAGGTTGTGAATGGATGAAATGCAGCTGCTATGTAAACGCAAGCAATGACATTGCCAGCAGAATATACAAAATACTTTACATGGTACAATAAGTATACCTGAGGTTATGGCCAGAGTGAATGATTCTTTGGCAGATACTTGAATATTTTTACATATGGTTTGTGTGGAATCATTATTGTCACACACAATAAAACACATTCAGCATGGAACATCATAGATAACAGAAGACAACATGCAGGGCATGAGGGCAAATTATGAGAAACAGTGAAACAGATAAAGAATAAACAATAGAAGACAGTATGTGGAGATGAGCGAGGAAGAGAATGGAAAGAGAACAAGAGACGTCAGGAAAGATCAGAATATGTAGCAAACGTAGAGGAAGGGATGGCTGTAGAAGTTTAAATTGTCAATGGGTACATTCTTGCAGTCCTCTTTTTAATTATGCTTCAATTATATCCTTATATTGTGCACTACAGATTTTTCTCCTTGGGACATCACTGAAAATGGGCCAAAATCCAGCTGGATAACCCACCAACAAAACAAACAAACAAGCAAACAAACAAACAAATAAAACAAATTGGACATATGTAACTCACCATTATTAGAAAATACTGCTACTCTAAACTGCACATGCAACACACAGGACTGCATTATTCTGATAACTTTTTATGTTTCTGCTTGTGTCTAGGGTTGCCACCTTTCTATGTGGTGAAGACAGGACCAAAATCCATACCCCTTGCACTACCCACAACCCCACCTTTCTCGTCACATTTCCCTGCCTGCCCCACCCACTTTCCCATCCATTTTATGGCATCACCACATATGCCATTGCAAGGTGAAACACCTCCTTTTGTTTTTTTCCCCTTTTTTAGGAAGTCACAGGTTTTCAACCTATTGTGTTAGCAATGCTTTTCAATTAAAACGTTCATCCAAACCTGCATTTTTACAAACTCCATCATTTTGTTTGTGTAGCGTTTGTGTAGTGCTTTTCATTCTACTGGACCTCCATTCTGATTTCCAGGTAGTCCAAAAAATACCAGATAGTTAGCAATGCCATCTTTGCCTCCCTGGTACTGCCTGCTCACTTGACTTACACTAGTGTGTGCCCAGTGCATTGGTGCCAGTGGGCTAGTAAGTGACTCCTTTTTTCTCCCAGCCAGGTACAACAGCAGAGTCCCTGGCCCATCCAGTTGGGGGGGGGGGGGATAAAAACAAAATACCAAAAGTCAACTGAGCACTTATAATATTTAAAAAAAGATAAGCGCTGGAGACTGGGTCTATGACTGCCATGGCAGTGAGCCTAATTCCTGTCATGGTATTGGAAACCCCAAAGACTTGGAGAAACTAAATTTAGCAAAAACGAAACATTAAAATGCAAATGAATAGAAGAGAACCATTACTTTGCTTACTGTTGGCACCAAAGACAAAACCTAGTAATGCCTTCTTTACCCTGCTCCCTCCATCCAGCCATTTAGTCAGAAGCCTTTGAGGTAGTGGCTGAGATTCATGCCTTACACAAGACATACGGATGAGCAGATGGCCATTTTAGGTGACTTCTAAAGGGGGAGAGAAGTACCTGAGATGGCAAAAAGTACAACAATTTTAAAGGTTAAAAGATGTCAAATAAAATTTCTTCTTTTATTTAGCATGAATTGCAACTCCTGCCCCCCTTCACCCTGTTATTTCTACTCAAATTGATTTGACTCAACCACTGCATTACCTTATTTGACTGTATTACTATGATTTTGTTGTACAACAGCTCATATTGTGACCTTATGATGAAACTGTTTGGCTTCCTTATGAATATTCCTGTGTATGTGCCCTCAGTTTCTGTTTATACTTTATCAGGTAGATTGATGGCTCTATGGTAAGACCTTTACCTCACAGCTCAGGGTCTGTAGTGTAATATTGATCTGCCTGTATGGAGTTTTGGATAGTCTCCCTATGTCTGTGAGGCATTTCTCCTGTCACTCAGTGTCCTCCCAACTCCCACAAACATAATGGCTGATTGGTTACACTAAATAGTCAGTGCAACATATTATATTCACCCTGGGTTGTAGCTAAAAAGGGTCTGGAAAAGGCAAGCTGACTTAGCCAGAAAACAAAAAACAAACAAACAACTGAACAAATGCATACAAACATGCAAACATACATACATACACACATACATACATACAAGTATATATTAATAAAATCTACACTGCTATCTCTGGTTTGGACTGGGCAAGCTAGTGTACATAATGACAAATTTCAGAATTGCAAACAGTACAGTTTTAAGCCTAAAACTGAAATGTCACAGAAGAGACTGATCTCACACTGTCATGTAGAGGGTTTTGCCCTTTACAGATGGAACTAATTATTCTTACTGCTTCAATCGTTGCAGCTTAGAGATCAGAATAATTGGCTTTTATTTTGCTTTTATGTTGCTTTTGTTTACCAGGCTTGTCCAACAGGGTTTAATTAAAAAAAATCCTTTTCAACAGATGCCCAGAAAGAAAAGCTCCAACATATTACAAACATTTTTAAACAGACATTGAGTAGTATACATTAACAAGTACACATAAATTTGCTAATTAATTCATATCAAATAAATGAAACAATTATATTATAAAATATAATTATGGATTTAGCAGATGTGGATCACTGAGCATTTGAAGAGATGTGTCAGTGCTTTTATTAGATAGATAATATTGTGATTAATGGTTAGAAATGTAAAGAAATGGAAGTTAGAGAAGGAACTTGCAAAGACAGGAAATGTTAATATTGTAGTTAAGAGCTAGGGTATTAAGCATGCTTAGAGACAATTATGTATGTCTATCATAAGGATTATTATTATTAGAAGCACAGAGGTAGGGGCAATGCTTTTGTCTGTTCAGACTAAGAACTGTGTCATTTGCATTTTCAAGGTTTACAGTACATTTTCTCACTATACAGACCTATTCATTTCACTATTTCCTCTTTTATTTATTTATTGACATTTCATAACTGAGAAAATCTAACTGTGTAAGTGCAGATTTTCAGCAGAGGCCTGGGGAGAAAAGGTCCAAAGTATCACAAAAAAAATTAACAATTATAATTTTACCATCTTCAAAAATAACACAATACAAAACAGTAAAAAACACTACAATTTAAACAATTATACCAAATTAGACATAACGTAAAAAGATTGGTTAAAACAGATACAACTTATATGACAATGATTTAATATTTAAAGAAATTTTAGCCAGTTTAAAGAAATTAAAGGTAAGTTAATATAATACAAGCAGGAACTGCAATATGAAGTGTGAGAAAAACAGGGTTATGGCAAATTAAGACAGAGAGTCAGGGGAGAGAAACTATCTGAGGTAAGCAAGTGAGTGAAGAAAGGGGAGTAAAGATGTGCAAAGTAAGAGAGGGCACTCATTCATATTTAATGATATAGTTTATCCTACAGCTGAATAAGAATACAGCCAGATTTTGGCTAGGAAGTCTTTCAGAATGGTTTTAAAGGACTAGAGAGAAGGTATTGACCTGATGGATACAGGTAAGGAGTTCCAGACCTTATCAACATGGTACAGGTACAGACCATGCACAGCAAATTTGATCAGGTTGTGGACAGAGAGGAGGTTTTGCTCATTGAATTGTAATGGATAAGTGGGAACATAACTGTCATATGGTATTTAGTGCTGGACATGCAGATGGATGCTGAATAATTTTATAGTTGGTGAGAAGCAGGGGTATTTGCTGCAAATTTAGCCACATTATTATAGCCTTGTTCAAAATTTGCTTTTTGTGATGCTCTGGAAGTTAGTAAGGGTAGGAGTGTCATAAAGTCATGAGGGGAGAAGGTAAGTAGTGGCAAGTATAGTTTTAATTGCATTGGTGAGAAAGTTTTTGACTGTAAAACATTCCTAGTTTTAGGTAAGTTTTTAATGCAATGTTGTATATGCAGGTTAAATTTGAGATTATCATCCACTATCATCCCTAATCATTTGCTATGAGAAGTGACTTCAGTGGTTGTATTATTAAGACAGAGGCTTTTAAATACTGATTTTTTCATGACAGAGAAAAAGTATTCATTTTGGTGTGGGGGGGGGGGGTTGTGAGTTACAAGCCATGTTTCAGTTGCTGCTAAAGCTTCCTGGGTAAGTTGTTGGAGATGTGCCAGGTTGTCTAATGTGCTTATGAGTGTGGAATCATCTCTATTTTGTATTAGGGAGACCTGTTATGTGGATAGTGTTGGTTAGAATGCTAAAGAAGATGGGACCAAGGATAGAGCCTTGTGGTACAGCAATAGTGACTGTGAGTTATGGTGAGAGGGCTGAGTGCCATTTCACTGATATGTATTGGACAGGTAGCTTTTGAATCATAGAAAGGTGGGCTGAAATAGACCTAGTCAGGACACTTGAAGCAGAAATTTGTTGTGACAAACTGTGACAAATACTTTAGACAAGTCTAGAAATAAGGAAGTCACTAATTTGTCATTATCTCTAGCTTGACAGTATCTATAAAGGTAAGAAGGTCACTGTTAGTACTATGTGTGGGACAGAAGCTGTGTTGTGTGGCAGATAGGAGTTCTTCCCCTGGGACTTGTTTTTTAATACATTTTTCAAGTATTTTGGTGGTGGGGCTGCTGGAATAAAACTGCCATAGGTCTAAAGTTAGTAATGTCTGCTGAATTTCCTCTTTTGATTGGAAGGATAATGTGTGATTTTTTTTCCAGTGAGAGGAAACATAGGATTCCTAGAAAAAAACTATTAATGAGGATTGAGATGGGACAGGCAATGCTATTGGCTTGTTTTTTAAGGTATTCACTTTGAAGCTGAAAAAGTGCATGGTTTGAGTTTGCTTAGAAGTAGCATTATATAGGATGTAGGCACAGGTTTGAAGATGAAAGAGGATGTGGTGGCAAATCATTTTTGGGCAGGGTTTGGATTAGACATTGAGGAATCCTTGGTTAATGACATTATACTATCTATGAGATAAGGGCTGTATTCTATTGTAGCTTTTAGTTCTGAAGTAAAAGGATCTCTATTTTTTGATGGCAGGTAGTGGGGAAGTAGGAATCAGGAATGAAGCAAGAAGTTGCAGGATTGTAAGATATTTAGTGGTGTTGGAGTCTGAAAGCTGGTGGAAGGAAGTTAGGAAAGAAATATTTTCTATGAGTTAGATAGCACTGGTATCTTCTGTTATGTTTTGGAAATGTCAGAAATAAGAAATGGGTTTGAAAGGGCAGAGTATTTGGATATAGTGAAGATGTAGTAAGGATTTATTTGGGGGTGAATAAGATGAGATGTAGAATGATAGATAGGTAGTATTGGGAAGGGGTCTGAACATGAATGAATACAGTGCAAAGCAGTATGGGAAAGAGAAAGTTTTTTCAAAATGATAATTTTAGATGGAAGTTTGGAAACAGAAAAAAAGAAACATTAGTGTTTGTATGATATTAGTAAAGTTGTTTGGGGAGGGTTAAGGAATGGGTGGGACAGGTTGTTGTTCTTCTTTCGGCTTTTCCCGGTTAGGGGTTGACACAGCAGAACTCTGGTCTGCTAACGATTGGCAGTAGATTTTTACGGGTGCCGAGGTGCCAGCTCAACACCCAACCTTCAACGAAGGCACGCCCAGGTGAAATGTATAAATGTGTTCACAATTAATGCTTCCCTTGAAGAATCTATATCATTCTTACTGGGCCTTTTGGTTAGTAAAAATGTGTCGTGGTTCCTTCTAACTATCTGTCAGACACATTTTATTCAATTTCTTTTCTCCATTCATTATTTTGCTTTTCACAGCTTACTCTATTTTGACACCTTAAATTGATTTCCAGAAACAATGCTACTTTTAGCAACAATTTCTACGAATGTTAGAACCCTTCTGCCAGATCACGTACAACACTTTATCTTGCATCGTGTGCTACATCCTTCGCAGCTTACTCCCAATTATAACTGTTCTTAAGTGCTCTGCTGTTCTAACACCTCTTATCTCAGTTCATCCCCTCCTCCTTTAATATCAGACTTCACCATTTTTTACCTGCAACTATTATTGTTTGACCTCACCAACAAACAATTCCTTTTCTTGACACATTTCTTTCCTATTTTAAGCCAGTTTATCTTGTGCACTTTGTGATTTATTTGGAGCGTTTTTTGTATTCTGTCTCCTGTATTGCATGCTTCAATCTCATTGTCATCTCAGGATTAGTTTAACCAGGTCGAACATTGCAGTGCACACAGTTACACTGTACCAAGTGTTACTTATGTTTCATACATTTGTTACTGCTTCTGTCTCTCACTCACCTCAGGTTATTGCCAGAAAACAGTAAATCTGTTCAGCTTGCATTTATCTTATGAAATAGTTAAATAAACCAAAACAATAATAGGACCATTAGTGCATCGCATTAGTCAGATATCGAAGAAGTGTTAATTAATAAACTGGTTGGCATTATTAAAACATCCTTCTGTATCTGTGTTCACAGAAGGGTGAAAATTCAGGATGACTGGATGCAGCTAGAAGCCTTTAATTATGATGTCATTATGTAATTAAAGCTAACTCATGCTTACTATCAAATTAGTTTGTAATTATACTGGAGCATGCAGTGGGATCACATGGCTTTCCTTACCTGCTGTTTCCCAGACAGCTTTACTTCTTGGAGCCGCTGTTGTTTGTGCACAGGCATGCATGAACATATGTATGAGTCATTATACATGACACAACAGGAAAGTTAAATCCTTTTACTGTGAATACATTTATGATACATCCCACTGCACCTTTGTAGCTGGCAAGAGAGCAAGACAAAACAAGTCTTTTGTACTTTGCTAAACTGAACCTGATTCAACCTTCTGGTTCCCATGGGGAAGGAGTGACTAAATTAGGGGCTCATTTTTACCATAGTTAATGAGCAAGGGTCAGAATTAGATATTTAATAGATATTTTTATGTATGCTTCATTAATGCAGTGACATAAATGCTAAATGTATGAAGCACTGAAGTACTGTTGACTCTGTTATGCCTGCTTAAAGACAGCTTGCCCTAACTGGTCTCTGAGACACTTAAACCTACCTGTCTGTATTATTAGGCTTTCATACATATACATGCTTCATATATATATATATATATATATATATATATATATATATATATATATATATATATCACATGACCAGGTATGTACCCATTTGTCAGCCAATCAAAACTAATTTCCCACATGTCAGATTCAAGCTCTTACAGAATTTATTATCCATGCAAAGCTGCTCCACCTTTACTTTAATTATGTAATTATCTCTTTATAGATTAGTATTAAGCTACCATTACAGCCCATTTTTAGCCTAGCCAATTATGCCATGTAGGCTTTGCCCATATTGGGTTGTTTCTTGTCTGCTCATGTTAGGTTTCTTCCTCTTTAGCCACATTTACTCCTACAGTTTCATAGGTGTATACCAGGTAGTCAGTCTACAAGACTGTTAGAAGCTTGGTCACTGCGGTTTACTTACTTCTTCTATCCATAATGGACTGAGGGGCCTGGCTCGGGGAGAATTTACAGGTTACCCATCCTTCTAAAAAAGAGAATGAGGGAATTAGCTTGAAGTGAAGTGGGAGGTTATTCTAAAGATAGGGTATCATATGGGAGAGGTATCTATCTTGCCAACTGGTCATAATTATTTTACAATGTTGGTTTGGTCCCAAGAATTTGTATTTGAGATGTTTGCAGTTTTATTTATATGCAGGAAGGGACAAACAGGACAGGGACATTTGCAGCCTTGTAGTCTAGGTAAAAACTGCCACATAGGAGTCAATCAGATATAATGGAGTAGCGGAGCTTTTAGTTGCTCTGTACAGCTTAGGGAATTTATACTTAGAACATTTTTTTTTCTTTTTGGTGAGAAATCATAGAGATTTTTCTTCATGAGCTGCATGCCTGGATTCATACATGAAAACAGGAGCATTATATTCTAATATAGGACAAATAAGAGAGGAGTAGAGCAGGACAGTAACTTCCTTAGAGCCATAGAATATGTTTTTATTAATTAGTTGGCTAGATAGAAGAATTTTTCAACATAATTTGGTATGTGGTATTCAAAGGAGAATTCATTGTTCAAGAACAAACTCAGATCTTTAAAGACACTATCAGTTTTGAGAGGAGTATCATTTGTGTGGTAGGTACAGGGGAGGTTCTTATCTCCCAATGACTACAATACTGCATTTGTGTGTGTCTGTTTTAGACTTAATGTCTGTGGTGGTGACACAATGACATATGGAATGGAAGATATGAGTGTAATCTGGATTGCTGATGACAAGTCCAAGTTTGCATTCATCAGAAAACTCGGTCAGCCAAAGAGCCTTCATATCAGGTTCATAGGTGTTTACTAAACTAACAACCACAAGGGTCTTTTTAAGCCTAGCCATGTATCCCAAATCTCTAACAAGTTTTGGTACCCTTGATAAGTGTAAACAGGGGCTTGGAAGATGAAACACTTACAAGCAGGGACCTGGGAGAGGAACCTTTTACAGTCTGCCTGTGTCCACTAGAGACATAGGTGCCAAACCAGGGATGTATTTCCTGTTTCCCATTCAATTGTCCAAGTTACATTTGAATTGGATTGGGGAGGAGCTCTGCTTCACATGGATGCAGAGCCTGTTCCAGACATGGGGTGCTGTCTGGGATACATATCTGTCTCTCAAGCAGGCCCTATTTATATCACAGGCAAGGTTTAAGTCATTTTAAATTTATGCAGGAGATCCATCAGATTGGGGTCTAAAAATGCCTTTTATGCCAGACATTGATCTCTCCTCAACAGCCTGTAGGAGACAGAATACTGCCTTGAGGTGGTCTGCATAGGACATGCTGCTTACACCCTGTATTCTTTTGGTGAGGAACCTCTGTGGACGGTCCACTTGTTGGATATGCCTGGTTATTTACATACCAAAGAGAGCATTGCACTCAATGATAGGTCTGATGAATGATGAATACAGTGGAATAATGACTTCCATGGACCTAGATGCCATATCTTTGTTTATAATTGCACAACATAGAAAGATTTCCTCAGTACTGTAGACACATGATGGTCAAAGGATAGATTACTGCCTGTGTGTATTCCCAAGTTCCTGACTACTGGGTCAACTCTTACAGGTGTGTTGTCAATATGATAATTACCAGGGGTGGATGACTTCCTGAAGGATACTATTATGCATTTCTTGGCATTTAGTTTTAGTCCATGGTTCTGACACCAGTTGTTTGTTTGTTTGTGTCAGTCTTTCCTGAAGAACATTCGTGTCAGTGGGGGATTCAAGGACAGGTTCTAATTTGCAATCATCTGAACATTTATTCAGCCAGAGGTTACTGACATTGACCTTGAACTTCAGAGAAGTAAATGCCAAACAGGAGTGATTTCAGAAATGATCACTGATGGACTCCACTTTTGACTGGCCTCTTTGTAGAGGTGAACTCCCCAGTTCTAACTTCCTGGCTCCTGTCTGTGAGCCAGCTGGGTGATCACTGGGTGACATAAGGGTTTGTACTTAACCTCTTGAGTTTTTCAACAATGCCCAAGTGAGGTATTGTGTCAAATGCCTTGACCAGGTCAAGGTAGGCAGTGTGAACCATTTTTCCCTCATACATTACTTTGGTGGTCTTCTCAAACAAGTCCACTAGGCTGAGCAAGCATGACCTGCCCTTAATGAAACCAAATTGGGTTGGGTCCAGCGTCTGGAGATTTCCTATGTCATTACTGATCATTTCCATGATAATTCTTTCCATGGCTTTGCATATGTGACTAGTGAAATCTAATGAGATGTGTAAAGGTTTATGTTCATCTGGGTCAGTTTATCAATAATGGTGGAACAGTCAGCATAATTGTTAGTCCTCACCTCTCATGCACAAAGTACAAGCTTTGATCTTGACTTCTGGCCAATACCTGTTTGGGGTTTGCATGATCTCCCAGTGTCTCTGTGAGGTTCCTCCCACCTACAAAAAAAAAAAAAACATGCTAAGTGTTTCCATTTCCAACTAGCACTGTGGCAGCAGCACAGACTCTTCATGGTGCTCTACAGGGGGAAGGGTTGTACAGACCAACTGCTTAGGGCAGCTCTTGTGGTGTGTGTATCCTCAAGACAGGAGAACACAGATCACAGACTGGATGCTCTGGCAAGGCTAAACACTCAATTGTATAAAAATATGGCTATAGGTGATTCAGTCAAGTTGACTAATGATGAGTATTTGCTTGTGATAAGTGGGTTGAGGACCCAGATTACTGCGACCAATGCCAGGGGCCAATGCCAATGGCAGGAGGGGTTTATATGTCTCTGTTGGCCAGTGCATGCCTGCCATAAAGCCAAGCAGCCCTGAGCCAATAAGCTACTGGTTGGCCAGTGTCTAGGTGTCCAGCTGAGGTTACCTGGAATAGCTATGTTGAGTGATATCTGGATGTAAAACCAACCTGCTAAACATGAGCTAAGAATTAGCACTCTCATTGTAGGTTCACTGACAGGGTTGAGCTTGGACGTGGATGACAGGATGGTAAAGAGGAGGTTGGACATCCTATGTATCCAGGAGACAAGATGGAAGGGCAGTGCAGCAAAGCCACTTACCTGGGGATCTAGAGTCTCTATTTAAGAGAAAGACAGACTTGAAAAGATGTGAGAATTATGGTAAGGGAGAGGCTTCAGAAGACAGTGAGGGATGTCATCAGAATTAGTGACAGACGTATGGCAATCAGACTACAGTTTAATGAATGCGTTCTAGTAATAATATCAGGTTATGCCTCACAGAGGGTTGTGACAGTGAGAAAAAGAGTGCATTAAGACAACAGTTGCAGGACTTACTAGATTAAACACAATACCCCACTCAGGCATCATAGAGAAGCTCAACAGCTTAAAAGTAAACCTTTATGTCACTAGATGGGTTGCAAACTGGCTAAAGGACAGAACCCATAAAGTTAAAATCGCTGGAGCAATGTCAGACTCAAAGCCAGTCACAAGTGGTGTCCCACAGGGATCTGTCCTGGGACCCCTCTTGTTCGGCATTTATTTCTCAGATGTTAAAGCAAACATGGGAGGGCTGTGGCTGACAAAGTTCGCAGATGACTGCAAACTAGGCGCCATAGTCGATACACCAGCAGACACACACATCCTACAAAAAGGCCTCACAGAAACGGACAACTGGTGCCGGAGTCACGGCCTTAAACTAAATGCCAAAAATTGTATAGTCATCCCCTTTGGGAAAAACAAAGTACCCACAAATTATCACATAGACAGCAACCCACTGAGTACAGAAAAAGTAATCAGTGACCTAGGGACCCAAGTCGACAGCGACCTCTCATTTGACACCCATGTTGCCAAAGTGGTTAGAAAAACATTCTACCTTGCACACCTCATCATGAAGGGATTCACATCCAGATCCAAGGATGTCATTGTACCCCTATATTCCTCCCTCATCAGACCCATGATTGAGTACAATGCCCCATTTGGTATGTACCTCACCCGGCATTTGCAACAGCTGGAGAGACCACAAAAGTACCTCACCAAGAGGATCAAGGGTCTCCAACATATGTCTTATTCTGCCAGACTAAAGAAACTTCAGCTCTATTCAGTAGCATACCGCCTGCTCAGAGGTGATCTCTGCCTGACATACAAGGCCATGTCCAATCAGGATCTGATGGACATGCTCCACCTCAAAAAATCCAAATCCATCAGGACCACGAGCTAAAGACTTAAACCTCGGCACAAGTATGAATAGGACATGCTGGAGGGATAGATTCATAACCCAGAGGCTTCCCATGCTTTGAAACAAGATCCCAATTCGTATTAGGCAGAGCCCCTCACTGACTCTCTTCAAGAGAAATCTTGATGAGTGGATGGGAGATCGTAAGTTTACCCCAGGGGTCGCATCTGTGTCACTGCTGGACAGGGGCACAGTAAACTAATTCTATTATATAAGGGGACCTTCATTGTGTCACTACTAGACAGAGGCACAGTATTCTAAATTTATTCTGTACATTTTTTGTACCATTTCATGGGGTGGCAAAAGCTGCATCACTATGGCTAGGCTTACAAATGCCCCAGGGCAGATAGCCTAGTACTATACTATGAAACTATGAAACTATAAGCAGGACAACATGAATTGGTATTGATAATGAGTGACCTTAATGCACATATTGGGATAGACAGAACAGGAAAGAAGGACTGCCTGGGATCACATGGACAACAGGAATAAAGGAGGAGAGGTCATTCAGACTTCTGGCTTGCAAATGGTGATGGTAGCCAACACATGTTTCACAAAGACAGATGGTCACAAGATCACATACGAGAGTGGCCAGCATGCATCTCAGGTAGACTTCCTCCTAGTAAAGAAATGGCAGTGGGGTAGAATCCAAGACAACAATAGTTGAGTTAAAAAATACCTTTATAGAAACAACAAAGCTTTCAGGTTAAAAACCCTTTTTCAATGTATTACAACAGGTACATTAAAAACGCCCACTTATATACATAAAGAAAACAATCATGTGACCTGCAGCCACCATCACATGATCATTACAAACGTAAAAGCATTTTAATAACATTCAAACAGCAGAAATTAGCAAAAATTAGCAAAAATTAACACATTATCTACAAACATTCAAGCAAAATTCCAAAAATTCTAATATATAAACAAATAATAAACATATAATAAACATAAGTTAAAATTAGTTTAATCTAGTTTGCTGTATTCTATTTAAGATAGGTTTTAAAGATACTGAGGCATTCAAACCAGGGGGTATATCCGCTGACAACCTAACTATCCATTCATATTCCCTTAGGTCCAATAGATTGGACAGGTCGCCTCCCCTGGGTGATGCTATAACACAATCTATAACTTGAAACCTAAAACAATGTGTACTATCCCTAGATGCAATATGCTTAAATAGTGCATTATTCTCATTGGAATGTCTAATATTAGACTTATGCTCCGTTATACGTTCTTTAAGTTTTCTCGTGGTTTTGCCCACATAGAAAGATGGACACATTTGACATGTTGCTAAATAAACAACATTACTGGTTGTGCAAGTAGCATAACCATAAAATTTATATTATTTTCCTGACACGGGATGTTTAAACATATCCAATCTGGAAGAATCACTATTTTTAAGTATATCGTTACAACTACTACAATTATAACAGGCATATGTGCCTTGCTTTGTTGTTACTTTCAAACTAGGTTTTATGTTATTAAAATCTTTATAACCAAGTATGTTTATCAAGGTTCGCATGTTTCTATAACTAAAATAAGGTTTATCACCAACTATTGATTTTATATCATCTTGTGCTAACAATACTTTCCAGTACTTAAATAATATTTTATTAATGCTATCTGACATTGAATTAAAAGAAGTAATAAACCTCAATTTATTAGTGTTGGCATAATCACTTCTATGGTATCCCTTGGTTTGGGTAACTTATTAAAAATAGGTTCATATATTTCTTCCCTATTGGTTGTTATATGTTCTTTAATATTTACTAATAAGTTCATAGGGTATCCACTAGTCTTAAATTCTTCATGAGTTTCATCCAACTGCTTTATAAAAATATCATGCTTTGAATTTAATCTACTAACTCTAGCCATTTGGGCCTTGACGATGCCCCTAAAGACATGGGGTGCATGCATGCTACTTGCATGTAGGTATCTACCCGATGCTACTTCTTTCTTAAATATGGATGTACTAATCTCATTACTATGTTTCTTGATAACTACATCTAAAAAGTTTATGCACGTATCTGATGTCTCTATTTTAAACTTCAAATAGTTAGTAGTATTGTTTAAAAAGGAAACATAGTCCATAAGTTCAGGTAAACTTCCTTTCCAAAGAAGGAAGCAATCATCCACAAACCTCTGGTAGAATATCACATTGTCATTCACAAATCGCTCCCCATCACCTATATTTATCTTCTCCCATTGATATAGGACAAGGTTGGCATACGTATTTGCCACAGGCGTGCCCATTGCTACGCCTGTTTGTTGTAGGTATATGTCGTTACAATTATATGGAGTTCCTAAGGTGCACAAATCCATAGATAAGCCACCCATGAGGCCGATAGTATCCGGCAAAGGCTGGATTACGGAGCCGATATCTTTATATCTACAGAAACAATTACAACCATTATTAATTATGTGTAAGACAGTAATTAAGGATACAGTAGATTTTCTAGAAAAATTAAAAATATGTTATACAGGCCTAAAGGCTATAGATTATAATATTAATAATATCTATATGGTAGTTATGGACATTACCTCACTATTTACGGTCATTCCACATGACCTTGGGATAGATTCCATTAGAAATTTCTTGACACAAAGTTCTAAATATACAACTAGATACGTAGAAAATGTTTGTATGTTGTTAGATTTGGTATTGGGAAATAATATTTTCTTATTTGATAACAACATATACCTACAACAAACAGGCGTAGCAATGGGCACGCCTGTGGCAAATACGTATGCCAACCTTGTCCTATATCAATGGGAGAAGATAAATATAGGTGATGGGGAGCGATTTGTGAATGACAATGTGATATTCTACCAGAGGTTTGTGGAGGATTGCTTCCTTCTTTGGAAAGGAAGTTTACCTGAACTTATGGACTATGTTTCCTTTTTAAACAATACTACTAACTATTTGAAGTTTAAAATAGAGACATCAGATACGTGCATAAACTTTTTAGATGTAGTTATCAAGAAACATAGTAATGAGATTAGTACATCCATATTTAAGAAAGAAGTAGCATCGGGTAGATACCTACATGCAAGTAGCATGCATGCACCCCATGTCTTTAGGGGCATCGTCAAGGCCCAAATGGCTAGAGTTAGTAGATTAAATTCAAAGCATGATATTTTTATAAAGCAGTTGGATGAAACTCATGAAGAATTTAAGACTAGTGGATACCCTATGAACTTATTAGTAAATATTAAAGAACATATAACAACCAATAGGGAAGAAATATATGAACCTATTTTTAATAAGTTACCCAAACCAAGGGATACCATAGAAGTGATTATGCCGAACACTAATAAATTGAGGTTTATTACTTCTTTTAATTCAATGTCAGATAGCATTAATAAAATATTATTTAAGTACTGGAAAGTATTGTTAGCACAAGATGATATAAAATCAATAGTTGGTGATAAACCTTATTTTAGTTATAGAAACATGCGAACCTTGAAAAACATACTTGGTTATAAAGATTTTAATAACATAAAACCTAGTTTGAAAGTAACAACAAAGCAAGGCACATATGCCTGTTATAATTGTAGTAGTTGTAATGATATACTTAAAAATAGTGATTCTTCCAGATTGGATATGTTTAAACATCCCGTGTCAGGAAAAGAATATAAATTTTATGGTTATGCTACTTGCACAACCAGTAATGTTGTTTATTTAGCAACATGTCAAATGTGTCCATCTTTCTATGTGGGCAAAACCACGAGAAAACTTAAAGAACGTATAACGGAGCATAAGTCTAATATTAGACATTCCAATGAGAATAATGCACTATTTAAGCATATTGCATCTAGGGATAGTACACATTGTTTTAGGTTTCAAGTTATAGATTGTCTTATAGCATCACCCAGGGGAGGCAACCTGTCCAATCTATTGGACCTAAGGGAATATGAATGGATAGTTAGGTTGTCAGCGGATATACCCCCTGGTTTGAATGCCTCAGTATCTTTAAAACCTATCTTAAATAGAATACAGCAAACTAGATTAAACTAATTTTAACTTATGTTTATTATATGTTTATTATTTGTTTATATATTAGAATTTTTGGAATTTTGCTTGAATGTTTGTAGATAATGTGTTAATTTTTGCTAATTTTTGCTAATTTCTGCTGTTTGAATGTTATTAAAATGCTTTTACATTTGTAATGATCATGTGATGGTGGCTGCAGGTCACATGATTGTTTTCTTTATATATATAAGTGGGCGCTTTTAATGTACCTGTTGTAATACATTGAAAAAGGGTTTTTAACCTGAAAGCTTTGTTGTTTCTATAAAGGTATTTTTAACTCAACTATTGTTGCCTTGGACTTGCGAACTTTGTTTCAGTGCTTTGCTTCATAGTGGGGTAGAATCAGCAGTTGCAAATACACCCCCAGTGAAACAGTGACCTGCAGCATAACCCACTGGTTGTCACAATCAGCTGCAAACAGTGGTCACAGAAGGCTCTAAGGCCAGAGACCAGACTGAAGACCTTAAAGGTGACTGGAGGGAAAGCATAGCATTTCAAGACATTACCCAGGGTTCTAACACCTCAAGAAGAAGAGGAAACAAGAAGAAGAATCTCAGTGCCTCAAAAGAATAGATATGGGGCCGTGCCAGGTTTGGAAATAAGGTGCATAAGGAAAGCTGCTGGTAGAGTGCAGAATTACAACAAGTCATCAAAAGAAAGGGGGGGGCAGAAAAAAGTGGGAGATAGAAAAGACGAACCAGGCTAGGAAGGAATAATGGCTGGCTAACAAAGAGGCTAGAAGAGCAGTTGCAATAGCAGAGAACAAGTCATCAGAAGCACTCTACCAGCTTCTGGAAAGTGACGCAGTAGTTGGCACAAAGAAACTCTATCAGTTGTAAAGCAAAGACAAAAAGATAAAGAAGGGAGTCATCAGACACCCTCCATAAGGAATGCCAGTGACAACCTGCTTAACAGTTCACGGGACATCTAAGGCAGACAGAAGGAGTACTTCCAGCAGCTTCTGAATGAAGAAAAACCTACTGAAACATATCCTACAATGAAAGAGGAGGGGGAGCCCACCCTAGAAGTAGTACGAATAACACTGAAGTCCGGGAAAACAGCAGACTCCAATGAGATCATAGCAGATATGATAAACATATTGGGTGAAATAGGGGAGAAATGGCTCCTGAGGGTTTTCATAGCAATGTGAAGAGAGAAAGGTGTATCCCAGATGTCTGGATAATAAGCATACTAGTGCCAGTGTTCAAGAACAAAGGGGACATTCACAACTGTGGGCAGTACAGAGGTACCAATCTCCTGTCACATTACTTGAAAATTCAGGATAGAGTGATTGACAAATAAATATGCAGATATGGGGGAATGTGCAATTCAGATCAGGATACAGTACAAATGACCTAATGTTTGTAGTGAGATAGACAGTTGAGAAGAATTTAGAGATGAGGAAAGAGTCCAGCTGGGTACTCCTAGACTCAGAGAAAGCATATGACAAGGTCCAAAGAAAGCTGATTTGGGCAGTCCTGTGGTAATTTGAAGCCCCAGACACATTGGTTAGAATTAGTACAGGCTATGTACAAGGACCCAGTGATTCAAGTATGTACTTGAGTGGTTCCCAGTGGTACTGGGTATGCATAAGGGTTCATCTCTGAACCCACTTTGTTTATAGTGGTGATGGACTACATTAGCAAACAGATCACAGAGGACTGATCAACAAAGTTGCTGTATGCAGATGATGTGGCATTACAGGCAGACTGAGCAACAACTTCAGCAAGGGATAGGAGAATAGAATGCAAAATTGAAGGCACATGAGATGAAAGTGACTAGAGATAAGACAGCTAACTTTCATAAATCAATAAATAAATTGCTCAATCCTGGAAAATCAACTCAAGACATCCCATCCCCAATCAATAACTCCCAAGGCATTGCTTCACGGTTTAACTCACAATTTATAAATTTGGTTACCACTGTCCTATAAAATAAAAGTACCACAGATCCAGCCATCCCATCCCAATCAATGAAGTCACAGCAGGCCTTCACACTCATTGTATTGCTAACATCTACAGTTAAAAAATACCTATACACCCTTAAGACAACAACCACTGCATCTGACCATCTTCCACCTGAATACCTCAAACTTGCTGCAGATAGCCTTGCATATCATGTCTGGATTCTAAGTAACCACACTCTAGCCAAGAAAAATATGTTCCCATGCTATGGAATAAAATCCTATATAGTACCGTCATAAAGGTCACTCATCAAACAGGCATATAAACTATAGACCAGTCTCCATTTTCTCACCCTTATCCAAAATCTTTGAAAGATGTATTCACTCTCAACTTACTACATATATTACTTCTCATAAACTCCGCTCTACCACATAGCGTGGTTTCACCCTTCTGATAATAATAGAAATGTATGTCTGCTAACCTCAACCCTATTTCTAGATGTATTCATGCCATTTAACACAGTAAATGATTAAATTCTCCTAACTAAACTCTCTTCCTATGGGCTAGCACCCTCTCCACTTAACTGGTTTCTGCGTTACCTCACTAACATATCCAAAGCAGTAAAATGGGTAGATGATTTTCCCCCTTTCCTTCCTAGAGCTATCACTGTCCCACAAGACTCCATCCTAGGACTGCTACTGTTTAAGGTATTTAACAACAGCCTAAACGCAGCAACAAAAGAGGCTACCATAGTACAATACACCAATGACTTCACCCTAACATGTACTGTTAGAAGAGGTTATGATGTCCAGCTGGTCAGGGAAGCTAAACAAAAAATTATGGACATGAGGTATTCTGTTAGCTCTCAGGGAGATTCTCATTATGCCCATACTAGTGGAAAATATAATGTTTTATTGGTGGAAATCAATCTTCCAATGCAACTATGAACAATGGAGAGCAGAAGAAAGTTTTCTTAGTGACAACTTAGGATGTTATAACTGAGGAAATAGTTTAAAAAGCACATAGCTTGTTGCCTATGCTCCTAAGGGATAACATTTTGAACTCTATACTACCTGATCTTGTGAGTATTGCATATAAAAGAGCTAGGAATGTGGCTGAAATTCTGGTACATAACCAGTTTTGTTTTCCAGATGTTAATGTCAGTCAGAGCTTAAGCATAAATAAAGGAACTGTTCCATGTGATGGTTGTTCCATCTGTCAATACGTAGTAAGCTCTTTTCCCTATATTAATGGCATCAAGTTTACAGCTAGGCATAAATACAGTTGTAATATGGAGGGGTTAGTATGTTGAGATGTGGATGTAAGAAGTTTTACATAGGGGAAACTTACAGGAGTTTTAGGGTCCGGTTGCATGAACATATTAGGGACATAAAAAATAAAAAATTAGAGAGTCCCCTTGGGAGTCATTTTTTGATAGCACACAACTCTAACCCTGATTCTCTTAGGGGTTGTGTCTTGGAAAAATTGCAAGATGGCATAGGTGAATGTGTGTCTTTAAAAAACAAACTCTTAAAAAAAGAAACCCTGTTGATTTTAAAGTATGGTACTTTGGAGCCTCAGGGACTCAACAAAGAATATAATTGGAAGTATGTGATTTGAATTGTATGCTTAATTGATTAATTGTTTTGTGCAATATGCTGTATATAAGCAAACAGTATTTTGTAATGTTTTTACTCTTGTAAGCCGAGGCGCTAAGTGTTTCATTAAATTCGCTTACTTCTTGGATCGGTGGTCTTGGCGGTATTTTATTATTTTTATTTTTTTAAGTTGGATTTGTTATCCTTCTCCATAGAAGCCTAGCTTGACAACTCACAATTCCTCCTGAATAAAAAAAAATATATATATTACTGTTAACCCCAACCCCCCCAAAAAATTACCTTTAATAAACTGTCATCCAAGAAGACCACTATAGAACTGGTATCCTACACCAAACTACTTGGTGTGGTTATAAATGATCACCTGAAAAATGATTTCCACCTTCAAAAAAATATAAGAAAGAGACGCAAAAGATAGGTTGTCTCTACAGAGTAAAACACTACCTTAATGACTCTGCTAGATGAAACTTAGCCACTTATTTTCTACTGCTTTCCTAACCAATCTCAACTCCTGTCTATCAGCCAAACTAGAACAATGCTACAAGAAAGTAGCCAAATTCGCAACCAACCAACAATATTGATCACATCACTGTTTCTCTCTTTAAAACAACTAAATTAGCTTGAACTAAAAAATTCTCTGTTGTATTCACAATTAATCACAACCCTGAAAATTTTCCATCTCTTCCTTCCATCATTCAGCCTTATACTGCTAAGAAAACTGTATGCCTCAATGACAAATCATTCATTACTCTCCATAGCTAAATCTAACAATAACACAGAATATTCCTTGCATTCACAATGCATTGCTAATACCTGGAATACCATCCCATTCCACTTAAGAACAGTCTGCAACCTGAAAGACTTTAAATTCTAACTGAACTCAACCTGGTTGACTTCTTTGAGTCAGTCACCAGAGCTGTGGACAAGGGGGCGGCAGTTCAAACAGCCTACCTCGATCTGGCCAAGGCCTTTGATACCATTTCCCACTCAGGAATTATTGATAAACTCACCAAACTAGGCATTAACCCCTATATCACTAGGTGGGTTGCAAATTGGCTCACAGATAGAACCCAGTGTGAAAGTAGCTGACTCCAAGTCAGACTGCTGACCAGTCACGAGTAGAGTCCCACAGGGATCGGTCCTGGGTCCTCTCCTTTTTGACATCTACTTCTCAGAAGTCCAGGTCAACACAGAGGGACTCTGGCTGACCAAGTTCACAGATGACTGCAAGCTGGGAGCATTATTAACTCCCCAAGTGATGTAGACATCCTACAGAAAGGCCTCACTGAGACCAATGACTGGTGTCGAAACCATGGCCTTAAGCTTAATGCCAAAAAATGCGTCGTCATCCCCTTTGGGAAAAACTCATTTCCTACTAATTACCACATCGATGGGAGCTCACTGAACACTGAAGGTGTTATAAGAGATCTGGGGACACAGGTTGACAGCAACCTCTCCTTCGACCACCACATTGCCACTGTGGTCAGAAAGTCCTTCTATATGGCACATTTCATTACCAATGGTTTTGCATCCAGGAAGAAAGAGGTCATAGTATCCCTCTACTCTTCTCTCATTAGGCCAATCATCGAGTATAATACCCCATTTGGCATGTACCTCACTAGACACATGCAACAGCTGGAAAAGCCACAAAAGTACCTCACGAAGAGGATCCTAGGTCTTAAACACATGTTCTACATGGACAGACTCAAAAAAACTCCAGCTATTATCTGTCTCATATCGTCTACTAAGAGGCGATTTCTGCTTGACTTACAAAGCCATGTTTGACCCAACTCTGTTAGAAATGCTACATCTAAAGAAATCCCAATCCCTCCACACCACACGCTCCAGAGACCTCAGCCTCATTACCACAATCAACAGAACATGCTGGAAGGAAAGGTTCATAACCCAGAGACTGCCGATGCTCTGGAATAAACTTCCCATACATGTCAAGCAGAGCACCTCACTGACCCTCTTCAAGAGAAATCTTGATGAGTGGATGGAAAATAGAAAGTTCACCCCGGGGATCACTCCAGTGGCTCTACTTGCTAGAGGCACTGGGAACTAATGTCGGGTGGCACGATGCCAAGGTGCTTCTATGGGCTTGGCTTGTAAAGGCTCCAGGGCAATAGCCTAGTATGCACCTATGTACCTATGAAGCAACAACTGATAAATTGCTGTGCACCTGCTAAACTGGTACTAATATAGCTATATGATTTTGTGGCATAATTCTCTGCTGCACAAAACGTAATACACTATTTTCACAACTATGTCCTCCTCTATCATCTCATCTCATCTCCTTTATCTTCTTTTTACTTCCACCCCTCCTTTCTTTCGGTTGCTCTAACACTATCTTAAAAAATATCCATATAGAAAAAACAGTTACAGAGACATTAGTACAGTGTAATAAGTATAGAACCTGGTAATTACAAAAAACTGGTGGTAACACATATTGGACTGTCATCAGTGGACAACTGAACAATTTGAGGGCAGTTTGACGTTCAGTAACAGGAGGTGTAAAATTTTATTATAACAGCCATACTGTAAATAGAAGGCAGGTGGCAGGTTACCAGTATTAGTCTATGTAGGTGGATGGGCAGAGATGAGAGACTATCATGTCATAAGATGAGGTAACTTTAGTGAAGAAAATTAGTGGAAAAGGAGGAAGTGGAGATAAAGGGGTAGGAGATAAAGTTGGGGGAAGGGATGGCAACTGAGTAAGCTGCAACTTTTAATTCAGAGGAAACAGAGGAAAGTATAGCAAAAATGACAACAACAAATTAAAGCAATAAACAGTAAGGCAAGTATAAGTGCAGTTGAATAAATGTACTTTTCTGGTTTCTGTTGTAAAATGGAGTCAAAACAGCACTTTTCTTATTTCTCAGTGTGTGTACAGGAGCATTGCTATATGCAGTCATAGAATAAAAACAGCATGTTTTATGATGTTCCATTACTTCACAAGTCAGGCTGGTAAGGCTGATTGGTCCATTGTTTCCAAGGACAGTTGTTGGGTCACCCTTACGGAGGGAGACCACCACAGCTGCTGCCCAATTTTCAGGTACATAATCAGAGGAGAGGCTGAAGATAGGTAAGTTTAAAAGGGAGTGTGCAATGCTGTGCTTCACACTAACAAGGAAGCAGCCTGATATATTGTCTGTACCTATACAGATAATGTTTTTGGTTTTGAAGAAGGCTTTTATTACTTTTTCATGAGGTAATCAGTGAGGGAGAAGGCACAGAGACTATACTGGAGAGAAGCTTGACTTAAATTTGTCTGCTAGTATGTTTGCAGCATTTTCAGTGTCAGAGTGGAGCACATTATTTCATACCAACTTACCGCAATGCTGGATATTGCTTTTGCGATTCCTGAAATAGTTAAAGAAGGTATTATGATTGATTATCTTTGGATATTGGATGTGGTAGCAATATATAATTCATATGTTGCTCTACAGGTTTTGACCTTTTGTCTTAGTTCTTTAATTATCAGCAGGAGGTCACTTTTTAAGTGAAGGAAATTTAAGTTTATTTTTTATAGCTAGGAGTTTATTTTTCCCTTGTTTCAGAGGCAGTTAATATAGGGGTTCCCTCAACATGGTTTGTTTTTTATATTGACATTGAACTGGTGATGAATGAGGACAAATGCAGGAGCTTAGGTGCTTTTAAGAAAAACTTAAATCTATAAAATAGCATACCATTACCTCTCCTGTTCATTTGTACCTAACCCCAGCTTTAGTTTTAGATCCTTTTAAGAAATTCAGGGTAAAATTAGATAATATCTACACTTGCCTTAATTTAACAGTATAAAGTAAAGTGACTGTGCAAAGTAGCACGCCCTTTCTTAATGGTTTCTTATCCTCTTGCACTTCACAAACAGTGTCTGCAGAGTTCAATTACCCATAGGCTATCCCTCTCCTTCCCTGTAGTCTTTACCCCTCCCCCTCCAGCTCTTTTCCTATATTGGATAGCCTGAGGTATTATAAACCCAGGGTGCCATTTTGTTTCCTTTTTTTTCAAATCCCACAGCAGCTATTTGTTTCTCCTGGTGTGTAATCATCCTCATGTAAGTTATTGCATTCAAGGTATGCTGTACATTGTGGTTTAATACCTAATTCTTTATTGCAACTACTTATACTACTTATACTGCTGTAAGAACAAAAGAACCCCCAAAAGCTAGCAGTTACAGCTCTCACTTGCTTACCATTCCACAGTTTCAATTATAATAATATGATATTTTTTTTCTTAGCAGCTGTTAGGATGGTTCTGTCTGCTCCAGTCACCCTTTGGGCTCACTCCGCTCCCCTACCCTAACCCCTTTCCCACCCATCCCCTGCTCCTCACAGATTTATACTTAGCAGTAACTCCACACCCTCCAATCAGCTTTCACCCTCTTACACAATCCATTTTTGACTGTACCCTCCCCCTCCTCAATAGCCTCCTCCCCTCTCTTCCCCAATCTCCACCCATAATAGTGCCTTCCACACTCTAAAACCTTCCTAAATCCATTTTACAAGTATGGCATTCACTACATACTCTACACTCCCCAATTTGTTTCTAACTCTTGCCCTTAGCCTAATAATTCTTAGTACCTAGCCCAAATCTACACTTCACCCCACAGTTAATACTTCTACAACTTCCCCCCATGCAGTGACAAACCATTAAACAGCTTCCATAATATATCACCCAGCCTACTCGAATACCATTTCATTCATTTATCAAAACTAAAATATTGCCCTATACCACCACAAATAAATCTACCACTACCTAGCAACCTATAACAAAAAACATTCTTCCAAAACACTCCCTTAACAACCAAAACAAAATATCCCTATGTCGTGACATCCACCCCAACCCAGGACCCTCAAGCATAACTGCACTCAACCAAACTCCATTTGCTAAAAATCTACTCTTAGCAACCGTAATCATTTGTAGTGTCTGTAACAAAATTACAGACTTCCATGACTGGCTAACACAAAACACCCCTGACATCCTAGCAGTAACCAAAACCTGGCTAAAATCCCAAATCCAAGATATTGAAATAACACCCCCAGGTTATAACATACTACAGAAAGATAAAACCAACAAAAAAGGAAGTGGTGTATCCCTAATCTATGCTGACTGTCTCACAATACTACCCTTCCAGAAAGCACTCCCATCATTTTCAAATGCTGAAATCCTAATAGGAACCTTACAAATTAACAAATCCAAACAGCTATGCATAGTTAGTCTGCATATCCCACCAGGATAAAATATCCAAATCCTTGAAGACATCCTTGCCTGGATGTCAGAAAATATCTGCAACAAGACTATTATGGGAGATGAAAACATCAACTGGCAATATTTAATAACTGACAGCATAAACCTGTACAAGTTCACCCAACTTGTCACCAACCCTACCCGAATGCTCAAGAGCAATACACCAAGAGCCACCCTCGACTGGATCATAGTTTCAGATCCACTTAAATAGTCAAATCCAAAGGCCCTACCGAATATACTCAGTAACCACTTACCTGTTTTCACTAATAGATCCACTCCACATATTTCCAAATTTCATAACTATAAACCTACCAGAAACCTAAAACATTGTGATCAACAAGAATTTATCAACATTCTGAAAGTCTCAGATTGGCGCCCACTAAAAACTTTCCCATTGGATGATGTCTTATACTATTTTAATAAGATACTCCTAGACACACTCAACAACCTAGCCCATCCTTGTACTAAAAGAGTAAAATCAAATCATGCTCCCTGGCTAACAAAGGCCACTAAACAACTCCTGCAAAATAAGAACAAGGCCTGGAAAGAATGGCATAAAAACAAAAATGAATGTAACCTACTCAGATAAAAACTGTTAAAAAACAAAGCTAAAAAGCTAGTATGTACTGACAAAATAAACTATTTCTCTAAACAACTGAGTGACCATAGAAACAACACAAAACAATTCTGGAAAAGCATCACTAATCTCCTTACCCCTGGCACCAAACAAAACCCATCACCAGGCCCAGAAAAAACACTGTCACAAATAGCCACTATGCTCAACTCACATTTTATAAATAGCATACACAAATTAGTAAGTGCTGCGGTAGCGTTGTCGCCTCACAGACGTTGCCCGTTCGATTCTCAGTTAGAGCGTCTTCTATGTGTCGACATGCATGAATGGGCATTCCTTCATTGAAGGTTGTGCATTAGGCCCGACAAACCAGCATGTAAAAATCTACTGCCAATCATTAGCGGACCGGAGTTCCGCTGTGGTGACCCCTAACCGGGAAAAGCCGAAAGACACAATACACAAATTAATAACAGACTCCTCTCCCTCTACCCGCACCTTATCAAAATCCTTTCCCCCTTCTCCTCTACCCTACAAAGGCAGTCCTCACTTGGAAAGATCCTCTCCTCCCCCATAGACAATTCTTCTCTCATTTGCCAAAGCAATATTACACCATCTAGCCTCTTCTCACTACAACCAATGCCAACCACAGAAATTCAGAGACTCCTTAGAAAATTAAAAACCTGCTCTGTCTCCTCTGATGACTTCCCACCAGAATACTTAAAACTCAACAACCTTCACATTGCTTCTCCTCAGCTCTAGTATCCAATTGGATGAAAATAAATCACTTGGCACTCAACACCTCCAAAACAAAACTAATGGTATTTACCCCCTCCAAATCTACTTCTTTTGACACAAACTCTTTCTCAATTACCAGCCAAAACAACTCACCCTTGGAACTGGTATCTGAAACCAAGCTACTAGGTGTTCTAATTGACAATCAACTTAAATTCAACTCCCATCTACAACTAAATATTAAGAAAACTCATCAAAAACTAGGTATGCTCTACCGTCAAAATCAGTATCTTACTAGTTCCTCCAAAACCACTCTCGCTTCCTCCTTTCTCATTCCCTCTCTTCTCTACGGTGCTCCATTACTGACTAATCTTCAGTCCTCTCTAAAAGCCAGCTTTCCTCCTGTTATAACAAAATTGCCAAATTAAGCTAATAGCCATAGGTCCTCCACTCACCACTGTTCCTCTCTCCAAAACTAAATTGGCTCGAACTACCTAATCATCTTAACTATATACAGCTGACTTTAGCTCATAAGCTTATTTTCAACCCCTCTCTTTGTCCCTCTCTGTCTTCTGCCTTCAAAATGCACCTTCCAAATAGAGTCTTAAGGTCCAACAATCAAAACCTACTAGAAGTTCATAAACCATCTCACCCCCCAGGTAAACACTTATTATCCTCTAACCTTTCCCGTCTCTGGAACTCACTCCCACCATCCATCCGTACCACCTGTAATCACTACCTATTCAAAAAATCTCTTCATTCACATCTTAGGTCACAATGGGATTGTTCTTGCTCCCACCCCTCATAAATATATGTCATCCTACCTCCTGTACGCATTGAGGCTCAACTTTACCTAACAAAGCTTGTTTCCTTCTGAAGAATTACACTGTAATGTAATGTTGTGCTCCTTCTCCAACACAACTCTGCTGTGTTATCACCTTATTGTCTCAGCTCACGTACATCACATTAATATTCATTTATTGTATTTTTGAATACTTCTTGACTTTTGAACTAAATGTTTTACCCACTACTTGTATAATTTAATAATAGTTAACTATCTTGTGTATTAACTCAGTTTTTATGTGCTGGAGCTTTTCTCCCCAGGACTCCATTGAAAACGGGTTCTTTTGGCCCAATGGACTATCCTGGTAAACCAACTGCAAATAAATAAATAAATAAATAAATAAATAAATATGCAGTTGATACTACCATCATCTCTTCCTCAAATAACCTCCAACACCTCCAACAAATAACCCAAGATACCTTCACGGCACTCAAAGCCTGGTTAAGCGGATCATGACTACCCCTTAATGCCAATAAAACAAAGATTCTACTCTTCGCAGCAAAACACCTCTCACCTGACTCTCACTTTCATATTTTCTCCCAAAGTAACACAGAAATTGAAATCATATCCCATGCTAAACTATTAGGTATTTCCATTGACAATAAACTTATATTTGAACACCATATGGGTAATGCCATTAAAAAACCCGCGGCAAATTAGGAGCCCTATACAGACATAAACATCTCATGGACAGCACCACCAAATAAGCTCTCACCAACACTTACTTGCTCCTCTCCCTATTATACAGTACCCTCATTTTCACTAACCTGCACTCATCTCTACAAAATAAGCTCCAGTCCTGCTACCATAAAATCGCCAAATTTGCCACAGGTATTTCATACTGCTCACATTACTGCTAAGCCTTAAAATAATTAAACTGGCTGGAATTTCCACATCACCTTGACCTCATTCAACTGTCCATAGCACATAAAATTGTCTACAATCCAAACAACTGCCCTGCCTTTAAGGACATTTTAATACCCTATAGCTCCACCAGAACCGTTCGCTCTGAAAATAAACAACTCATAACTGTTCATGCACCAAACAAAAGATCCTGACACTGCCTTTACTCATACACTATTGCTAAACTATGGAACTCCCTTCCATCCAGCATAAACACCACTAGCTGCTTCAACAAATTTAAACTCACCCGAAAAAACTACATACCAAATACTAAAATCTGCCCCTGCATCTGTCCAGATAGATAAACATCCTACTCTCCATGAGCCTTCCTCTAGCTTACCCGAATCTTTACTCATCAAAACCAGTAGGAAACTCTTTGATCTATAAGTTACTTTAAACAACTCTGTTCTTACTATAAATGTCACTAACCTTAACTATCATTCTAATCCCAAACCCCTTTAAAACTACCTCACTAGTGATTTTTCTTTCCTTTTATTATTTTTTTCAACCTAACACTACCCCCCAAGTGATCTTTTCCTTCCTGAACTTTCAACCTATTTTAATATTTACAAAAAAAAGTGTGAGTGCGTGTGTTTTATATATATATATATATATATATATATATATATATATATATATATATATATATATATATATTGTAAATTACTCTGTTTTTCTTTCTGATATTGTAACTTCCTACACTTTATTAGTCTGTTTCTCATTTTGTTATATTGCACTGTATTGTACTGTCATTTCTGTAAATTCTTGTAAAATACGTTGTAATCATAATGTGTTTGTGCAGCTTTTCTCTCCAGGCCTCCGCTGAAAATGGGCTCCTGTCCCAGTCAGACTTTCCCAGTCAACAAATGTCAATAAATAAATAAATAGAAATCAGTGGTTAAGTGGCCATTTTATCTATGGGGTCTTCATGAGGTGGGGTACTTTTAACTTTCATTCGGTTAGAAGCTAGTACTAGGATATTTGCCTCACAGAAGTCTGAAGACAGTGGTATGTTAGGGCATCTGAAGCTGGGATCTTTTAAGGAATACAGTGACATGGTGATCAAATACAGGTGTGGTGTATAATAGTGCCATATTTGTAAGAACCAAATCCAGTATGTTTGAGTCTCTAGTATGTGATGACAGTGCTTGAGTGAGCGGGTATTGATGATGTTCATGAAAAATTGTACATATGTATTATGTGTGTTTCATGTTAGCTAATCTTTGATAGCTGAAATTACTCAGTATGACTGTATTAGGTGCAATAGTTAGAGAATCTAATTTGCTGAAGGTGGCTTCATGGGCTAGAGGCACTATGTAGGGGGTGCTGCAGTTGGCCTCAATATGGAAGGTGGATTTGCTTGTAGTTGCCAGGATATGGAGGAGTATTAGATTGCTATCTTGCTGGATTAGATGTGAGAAAATGTGTTTTAAAATAGAACAGATACACCCCTACCAGAGACCCATGCACCATCAAAAAGGGGACCTAATAAAGTGGTAGGTATTGAAACCAGTACAGAAGGAGTGCTGTCATTACATTGAAACCATATTCTGTAGTTCTACAGTTATCTATGTTTTCAAGGATTAGGGAAGCCTGAAGGGCAGGCAACTTTGCTTAGGTTTCTAGAGATAAGCAGTACCATATTACCTGAATTTAAATCATAGCTGGATCCACCTAGGGCCAAGTGATAGCTGGGTGTGGCAATCAATGCTTCCAGCCCCATTATTAACACCAGTGTTAGAAGGTTTACTGATGTTTACTATTAAAATGCAGAATGACACTTATGCAAAACTGGAATGGATGACTGCATCTTTTCAAGTTTCTGTGATGTCATCCTGCAAATGTCAGAATGCACAGTAGTGAATGGTAGTGTACATTCACTAATGTACATTCCACTTTCTGATAATGGATCGCACTACAGTGAGGATAGGGAAATTTACCTTTTTCCTCGCTGTAGTGTGATATTGGAGTTGAAATATATAATTTGCAGGGGGTGCAGGGGGGCTTGCCCCCTGCAAAGCTATAAATAATTGTGCTGACTGCAAATACCACATCAGCTCTTTGAACCACTCATTCGAGTATACTGATAATTATGATCTAATACCTGTTGGAGACTAAGCGTTCAACAATTATAGCACTTTGAAACTTTGAATTCAACATTTATTTTTGACACTTTGAAAATGATTTTGACTTTCCAGATTTTAATAGTAAACCGGTTTATTGATGCTTAGTCATGGTGCTAAGTTCCATGATTGCGTATTGCTAGATTTTAGCCTAGCATTTTGAAGTTCACATGACTAATGACACTGCCCAGGGCTCTATACATATTTTAATAATGTATGCTGTAGGACATAGGGTACAAAAACTTTGCAGATTAAGGAATGTTTAAAACGTGTTCAGTGCACAGGAGGTACTCTTAGTTGCACTCATTTCCTGTTAAAAATGCAGGACAGGAATACAATGGACTTCTTTGTAAGTATGACTGTGACAACACATTGGGCACTTCTGCTGAATTTTCTCTTTCAGTTTTTTTGTCATGGCAGTGCTCACTGATGCCTTCCTGTTCTTGAAAGATACAGGAAGAAAAGAGCTAACAGTCTTCTGTCCCACTTTTAGTTTCACTCACTACTGGGTTTCATTTATAGTGATTACCTCAGCAGACAGAAGCAGCACATGCAGCTCAAATACCAGTAGCTCCTAGGGATGATAGTAGAGTAATGTAATGCCCCCCACATACACAGAAATCACACAGTTTTAGTTTAGTATCACCACTGTTTATTTGTTCAGAGCGCTCTTCTGGTTGTTCAGATCAAGTCATCAATGGTTAAGTTTCCTGTTTTATACATGTGACCATCCCCATCTTGTTGATTTAACTTAAAGTACCATAAAGTCTGATCCAGTGGCATGTGAATACATTGCAGTTCTGGGCACTGGTCTTATGCTGCATCTTCTTAGAATGTGGTCATGTGATGAATCATCAGTCCTGCCAGTCAACAGGTGGATCTGCATTCACTCCTCACTTTACCTCCAGGAAGAGCAACTCAGACCTGCTGTTACCTGAATTACACTGGGGAGTGTTTAGATTCTTGACAACACTTTGATTATAGTTGTCTGTGTGCTTAAAAAAGGATTTTCCACTGAAAACAGACTGTTTACCCTGTTTGGATTACTTCTGAATACCTACTAGAGTTAATAGTTCTGTATAATATTAATAATATTTCAAAATAAGTTTTTATTTTTTGATTTAGGATGTTTTAAGTTTGCTGTTTTTACTACTATTTTCTGATTTTTTTCTGCTTTTTAATATATAGGGATTAACTAGACATACAGGAATTAAAAAAACTTCCACACACACAAGTGTCTTACACTGTTTTGTAGACATTATAACTATTAGCAATGACACTAGTGCAAAAGAGTTTAAATCCAGATCTTATAAAAATTAAAACTGTAAAGTTTTCTTTGATGTCAACAGTGTAATAAATAATTCATTTTAATAGGAGCTTATTGTAGATAACTATTTATATTTAAGGACTGCATTTCTAGCTTTGGCTAGGGGTGTTTTCTTGTTTTTCTTGTTTTACTTCGTTTTCCACTTGTCAGATTATATTAATCTATTTTATTAAATCATTTGTCACCTGACTTATAAAAATAACAGTTGGCGAGGCACACTTGCCATAGTTTCCAGCTGCTGTCCTTTTGTCATTTTTTTGTTAAATGGTTAACCAGCAGTGCATTGTAGGATATCAGTCTGGAGGATCAAGGCTTCTTGTTATTTTCCATACTTAATTTGTCAAGGATAACAAACACCTTAGGGTATGAGTATATGTGGTAAAAAACAAATGCCAAATTCTAGTTCTTTGAAAGTGCAGGAAAATTATCTAAATTTACCTTTTTCAATAAGATAGTTTTAACATGCCAAGACTGACTAGAATGTATCACTTCATTTTTTTGTTCTAACTTTTCGTTTTTGAGGGGATCATGTTCCAGACCTCCTTAAACAGATATTTATTTTTCTGCTAACTCAAAATTTGTAATGACACTTCATATAAATATAGCTTTCATAGTTCAGGAATCAGGACATTAAATGAAAAACTAATCAAGACTTTCTTTCCTTTTAATGGCATGTCAGATGTACTTTAAATAAGTGCGAATTTAAAGGGAGTAGCAGTTTGCTGTCACTCATGCTGAATCTGCTCTCAGTGTGATGGCTTTTTATTTTTTGTTTATCAAATAGTCCTCAGTGTTTTTCCATTTAAAAACTGAAATAGAAATCTGATTATTATTTTATGGTACTGTGAAAATGGCCAAGTAAAGGAGCAGTGGTATGATTAGGATGCTGGGTCTGTGGCTCAGTTTGAAAATGATCTGACTCTGTTTGAAATTACTAAATTGGTAGGTTAGGAGGAAACCTCTCAACCTCTTAGAGAAAGAAATCTGGACAAAGCCACAAATAATGGGAGGACAAAGGACCAAAAACAGGAACACCTTTTAAATATTCCTCTTAGAAACTTAGAAGATTGACACAATAACAGTATTGCATTACTATGAATTTTCTGAAGGATATGAAGTCTGAAACTCAATTGTCTGCCATTATTTTCTGACTTCAGTCCTCAGTGATTTGCCAGTGGCTTGCCAGAAAACCAAAATTTTATGAGAAATAGACCAAAAATATGAGGCAAAAATCTGGACATTCTGTGAAAATCTGCACAGCTGAGAGGTATGGTTAGCAGACTGACTTTAACTAGAAAAGGCATTATTGAAACATAAGGCATCTTTGCCAATATGTAGTAGAACTGAGGAAAGAGGCACAGCCCATCCCTAAGAAAGCAGGTAAAACTCTCAACCATCCCCCTCTCCAGCTGCTCTCACTTTACACATGCTACATTGCACCCCATCTATCCCTAGCTAGTTAGCTAGATTAATGTTTAGTTATGTTTGGCTTCTCCCTCTTTTCCCATTTTATGTTGCTGTTTTTGTATCCATGAAACTTCTCGAATGGTGATTGGTGGGTATGGCGTAGGGGAGGTCTTCACTTCATAGACACAAAGTACAGGGTTTGATTCTTACCTTGGGATCTTGGCTAGGCTTAAAATGGACCTTCAGGTCACTAAGCCTAGTATTCACCTATGAGCTTATGAATCACTCCCCCTTTATCCATGAGAGATTGCTTCCTGTTTTGCTATGTTGCTGTTTTTTTTTCTTCTTGTTAAACTTCTTCCTCTCCACCCTTATTAGATTTGTTATGAACATCATAGCTTGTATTTATGTCCACTGGACTTTATATTTTATATTTGTTAAGCCTGTTCTCATGCTATTCAGCATCAGTCCTCCTTTGACCCTTCTTTTATCTAATAGGCTACGCTCTTCATTTTAGTTGCATGGAGTCATTAACAACCACCTAGAGAGCTACTAGAGATGGGCACAAGGAAATATAAACAAAAAACACACCTGAACCTTACACTCCCAAAAGCACAAACAAATTTGTAGAGTGGGATAATAATATACCCGACTTTCTGCTGCATGCTTAGAAATTAGTTTACCTACAACAAACCACTGACAATGATGTTTATATGAATCCACAAATACTATACAGCAGCGGTTTCCAACTCAAATGGCTCAAGGGCTAGTTGAGGAAGAGTCCACAGCACAAAGGGGCAGACTAGTGATGGACAGAAATAAAACTCACAGACTACAAGTTACAACTGGTTCAATAATTCAATTATCTGCACAGGCATACACAGACATACTATGCACCTCCATAAAGCAGGTTACTTACTAAACTCATTAATTGCATTACCAGCATGCACACACACACACACACACACACACACACACACACACATATATATATATATATATATATATATATATATATATATATGGGTCCCATTTAGGTGATCGAAGTTTCAGAACTTCGAATTTCATATAGCCGACACCATATGATCGAAGTTTTAAAACTTCAAACACCTAAATGGAGATCTTCATACACTGCAGAATGGGAATTTTCCCTTTTCCTCACTGTAGTGCGATCTCAGAGTTGGTATATTTAAATAGCAGGGGGATGTGGGGTGAGCAGCCCCCCCATGTGGGGGTTGCAGGGGGGGCTTATCGCCCCTGCATAAACGTGTGGTAATTTCTTCTTCTTTTGTTTTTTTTTTGAATGCTTGAAATTTCAAAACTTTGATCATATGGTCCCAGCTATATGAGATTCGAAGTTTTGAAATTTTGATAATAATAATTTGACAATAAAAATAATCTCATAGCCAGAAACTCAAGCCAGTACTAAGTTGTAAAATTATAGTCTCTGAATGTAGAAAATGAGATTGACAGCAATCATTATCAAACCAGTGTGTATTAAAGAGCAAAGCACACTCCACAGTGAGAAAGCTAAACATTTTGTGACGGGGGGGGGGGGGGGAGCAAAACCTCAAGTATTTGCTTTCTTAGCGACTGCAATTCATAGCAATTTACCAGAGTATTACATAGCTAAGATATCAAAAATATAAGGCAAAACCACTGACATCCTCTCATGGAGAGTTATCTCACACACACACACACACACACACACACATCCTGTCATGGAGAGTTATCACACACACACACACACACTCACACACACACACACACACACACACACACACACACACACACACACACACACACACACACACACACACACACACACATATACTTAGTGCTTAGAAAGTTGTTAAAAGGGAAAAAAACAAACTGCCTGTCATTATGAATGACTGCAATGTAGAAGGATTTATTAGAGGTATAAGCCACACTGATGAAACTGAACTCATAGAAGGAACAAAGCAAAACACAAATCCATCCATCCACAACCTCCTTTTCCTACAAATGCACAGACATGCAAGTACACTCACACCTAAAGTCAATTTAGTGTGCCAGGTCCACCTACTGCATCTCTCTGGAATGTGGGAGCAAAATGGAGCACTCACGCAAACACAGGAAGGACATGCAGACATTGCACAGAAGGCTACCCATCTGAGGACTGAACCAGAGAACATCTTGTTGTGAGCCTCAGATATCTATTATTAATGACTGCAATACTCAGCAATTTAACAGAGAACCACAAATTTAATGATTAAAAATGTAATCTATGAGACACAGGCAGACTGACAGACACATACAAACACATCTACCTGCAGTAAAAGTTCTGCACCACAAAAAAAAAAAGGCTTAATGAGAAAAGGACTCCACTAGAAATCCTTCCAGATGCCAAACAACCAGTGGTAACTAGAATGTCATTGCCAGAAACAGAGTGCTGCCAGCTGCACTGTGTGCTGCTTCTTTTTAATGAACTTAACATGCATGCTCCCATAAATGTGTGCAAAACTTCAAGAACTTCTGTAATCATTTTTAAAGGGACAAACACTCTTACCTCCTCCTGATGAGCTGCATCACAATGTTAAGAACAGAACAAAACTGTATACGGGCCATTTATGTGTTGTTCTGGAGCTGTATCTGGCCTGCTGGCCCACAGTTTTAAACTCATGCTGTACAATATATGAAACAATAAATGTTTTGATGACATTTTACTGAATACATTTTTTGTAAAGGAAACTTAAACAAAATGGCATTTGGCTTGAGAAGTTACACTTTCTTTGACATGCAGTGACCCCTGGGTTGGGTATAAGTATGTGCGTGTTGTAGGGGCTCTTCTTCTGCATGGGAAACATGAAGGGGGACTATGCTCTGTTTTACTGAATTTCTGAATGCTCCCCCAACTCACACAATCCCATGTCACTGATTACCTTCCTTCACTACAACCATATGAATATTCATAATAGAAAGGAGAGCTCAGTTATTTAGTAGATTAATGTAGGAGCTCATTATGAACTTTAACTTGAGGATAACCTTGACATTTTGAATACTGGCTTCAAATGAAAACATTATAAATCAATCCTGAGTTGTATACTATCTCTTCACAATGAGAAATGTACTGTATAAATGTAGATGAACAAGTGTGTTCTTAGTAATAAGATGAGAGTATTGTAAAATGATTTGCACTACAAGTATTATGAAAGATTCAACACAATTTATTTTACTCAGAAAAGTTAATATGGGGTGCTATAAATTCTTAAGGAACCACCACTATTATAACTGAAACATAAATAAGGCATGGGAGGATACACATTAAAGTAATATACAGCAGGATTAATGTGGTTTACCTCTAGACAAAAAACTTAGTCCCTATAGCCATGCATACGATTTGTATACTGTGTACCCTAGGAGCACCCTACTGTGCAATAAAATAAATAGGGACGAGCTAACACAGCCTGGAAATGATAGGAAATTTTATTAAACAAGCTAAGTGCTTTTACGCCTGCAGGGCACTTCATCAGAGCATCAATACCATCAGGAAATATAACGCATTTAAATAATGAATTAGTAAATGAGTGCATGTGATTACAGTATAAGTCTTAAGGAGACAACATCATACAAACCTACATAACCCTTTACCAGCCTGTAATTCTAGGATCCACTTTATCTCTAGACATTCAGTATAATTAATTACATTGCCATCACTGAAACTAACATGAAACATCTGTAAAACTAAAACCACAAAGGAATGATGACTACCTGCTGCATGTACTTGCTTAGCTAATGCATTCTGCAGGTTCCCTCTTATAATATCATATATATGTTCACTTATATGTTTTCTTAGTGTATGATTAGTCTTCCCAATGTAAAGACATAAATATACCAAATTGTTACTATTACAGTTAGCATAAAAATAAAATTTATAAGTGCCACGAAAGGCGATACTGCCAGCTCAGCTATCTGGAATTTTGTAAATAATGATATGTCATTTGTGAATATTAACCTGATTTATATAGAAGTGTAACTAAGAGAGATCCTGCCAGCACAGCTGTCTGGAATTTTGTAAATGGTTATGTGCCATTTGTGACTATCAGCATTATTCATATGCTTGTGTTACAAATGTATGAGAACTGTATGTTATGTTTATATCAAACTGCTGGTACAGAAGTGTGTGTTGAAAAGGTTTGTGAAGTACTGAGCTTTAAAAATGTATCCGCAGTGTACCCTACTGGAACAGAACATAAATGTACATACACTAATGTAACTGTTTAGCTGTGTATATTTTAAAAGGGGGAACTGGAATACAGAAGGTTAATTTGCAAAACTTCAGAAACATAGTTGAAATTAAATTACTTTATAGCCACTCCATAAAAAAGGAATTTATCTTTCAGTTTCAATGCAGTAACAGACACAATGTCTAGAAATAGAGGTTCACAGCATTGTCTTGGAAGTGTTTTATTGTTTTATGACTTCAAGGATCTGCCTTAGATCTATGAAAAACCTTGTTTATCTATTTTCACAGGAAGATGCTAAATGCTACCAGCTGCATCAGTTGTTGTTTTTCACTTGGGATAGAGTAAGATGACAAGAAGTGATGTCATCCTGCAAGCTATCCCAACAGTAATATTTGAGATATTACTTTAAGAACTCTCTGAGAAAGACTGAGTATTCAGTATTTTTCTTTGACCTGACAACATCAGCTGGAAGACCACTCACCACATCTGCCTTGCTTGCTATATAAGTGAGTTAAGTATGATATAATAATTCTCTAGATATAGTCAGGCATATATCAAAGCTTAATTTAGATGTTTTTCTTTATTTATTTGAGACTGCCCTGCAATATTGTTTTAAATATTTCCTGTGATTTTGAACTCTAGTGTTACTGTGATTATATACTGAGTATTTTCTTGTTCTTTTGTTATTTATTATTAAATATATCTAAACCTTTTATTGTAGCTGATATTTGTGAGACATACTGAAGTTCTGAGAGTACTTGCATATTTATTTGGTGACACTGTATAGACTACTCCTAATAGCCTTGCTCTTGGTCAAACTACCATTTGTATTGTTAGTAACATTACACAGTAAGATTGGACACCCTTTTTTAAGTGCCTTATAGTAGCTGATAAGAACGTGGCTGGTGGCAGTGATAACTACATTATAGTCTGGGCAAAAGGGGGTATAGCTAGTAAACCTGTGCCAGCCTTTCCCAGGTGTGTGTGTGTAAAGCAAATCTCCAACAGTGTGTGTGTGTGTCAGCTACTTGGGCAGGGATACAAAGGACTAATTGGACAGAGAGAGTGCAGGAGGACTTAGCTTAGAACCCTTGCTAAGGACTCACCTCTACAGCTGTGCCAGTGGGGAGTCTTACTGGGGATCTGGAAAAAGAGGCAGAAACCAGCCCCGGACTAACTGTGATCTCTGTGTGTTCTTAAGGGAACTTGCACTAGATGTAGAGAGCTGCATCTGGAAATTGTGTGTGTGAGTACCTGTCATCCTCCCAATGTATGTCCCCCACTGGTGTTAGTGGTGAGGATTGAGGCTCCTTGATTACTGGTCCAGTGGTGGGGCATCACATCTGTGTTTATTTTTTTACTATTGGAAGACATACCTATACATAACCTTAGTGTGGGTCACTGGTTTACAGAACTATATATGAACAGCAATCCATAACATTTTCAGAGACAAAGAGAACTGAGAATAAGATTCTATCCCATGAATGTGACATCTTTCTATTGTTGCACTATGGCTTAGAGCAAACATGTAACAATATGGAAGAAGGGAATAGACATCTAATGATGTACCAGGAAAGGCACATGTGTCTTTGCTAAGATGATGTTTAAATTCAGGCCAGAGAGAGAATATGACTGTTGAACTGTAGTTGAAAGTGCAATGGAATGTGTCTGCTTAGCAGGATGAAACGCAAACAAACACCACCCCCAAACACAACCAAAGCATCACATAGCTCACAACACCAGTGTGCCACCCAACAACAGCCCCTAAGGCAAGACAACGTACCCAACTCTTTAGTCATAGGTTACTTTATAGTCAGGCACACTGATGTCCCACTCACCAGGCTGAACAAGGAGAAAATTACAGTTAGTTGCCTGTTGGGTTCCAGGATCCACCACATAATGCATGCACTCAAGTCACTCCACAACAGGTATAAATATGACTCTGTCATTGTCCATGTTGGAGTGAATGACTTGAGACGTACCTCCCTGGACTACATGAAAAATGACATGGAAGAGCTCTCAGATCATGTAGCCCAGGCAGGTATGACCCTAGCCCTGAGTAGCATCCTGCCATCACCCAGAATGATATCACAGTATAAGGACAAAATGATTGACTTCAATAATTGGCAAATCTTCTGGTGTCATTCAAAGGGTATCCAGTATCTTTCTGCCTGGGACAACATGATCAACAAACCACAATGTTTTGCATTCGCCCCTGGGATTCCGGTTACTTGATAAGGCTCTTGCCACCCCTATAGTGCCTTTTTTAGGCAAGGTTCAAAGGACAAAACTACCACCATAATGGGTACAAGCAAGCAAAATCTGAAGGTAATGCTACTCAATGCTAAAAGCCTAAACCTCAAGATGCAGTCTCTCGAGGCTCTCCTAAAAATGGAGAACATCAATATCTGTGCAGTAACTGAGACCTGGTTCAAAGCTCCAGAGTGCACCCCTGCAATACCAGGCTACAACTCATACAACACTTTTTGGCCACTAAAACAGGGCCGAAACACTAAAGGTGGAGGAGAGTCCATATTCACCAAGGATATTCACACCTCCAGGCTGGTTGCCCAACACAATGCATCTGAAATTCTCCAGGTGCAACTAACACTAGGTAAGACTGCAATACAAATTGTAGCTTGGTACAGATCCACCACCATGCCCCAAGATTCTCACTACACCTTTCTAAACATACTGGAAAATATTAAGATACAACCAAACACTCTAATACTGGGTGATTTCAACTACCCTGCCATTAACTGGGAAAACTACTCCTGTAACAACACCTTTTCTCAACGCTTCTTGGAATTAATAAATTCTAACACTCTAGAGCAACTAATTCATAGTCTCACCAGGGGTACCAATATTCTAGACCTGGTCATTACCAACATGGCAGATTGATGCTCCATACCAGTGATCACCCCCTCGTTGGTCAGATCAGACCATAAGCTAATCAACCTTGACATCCACATCCCACCCCCCCCCCTTTAAGGAAACCTCCGTAATAAACTTTGCCAAAGCCAACTTCATACTTCTCAAGTCAGAAGCAAACAACTTCATGACACCCATGCAGATGGGAACTGGAAGTTCAACTGCTGAATCCTACACTAAGGTGCTGTACGAGCACATTCACTCGTGCATGGACCGAGCCATCCCAAATAAAACCAAGACACTGTCTTCTAAAAAAAGGAAGCCAATCTGCTGGTACCCTGCCTTAAACAAGCTGTACAACAGGAGGAAGAAACTGATGCAGAAAAGAGGAATAACCCAGGATTCAAAAAACTCCCTCACCAGCCTCAGTAGAAAGCTGAGATCTCTCATAAAATCTTCCAAAGCTAGTTACAAACACAAAATTGCCAAAGATTCCAAAGACAACCTCAAGGCATTCTATAGCTATGTCAAAAATCTAAATGGCAATACTCAGATCTGCTCTGAGCTACAGCAGAATGGCACTAGATATACTGATCCCAAGGATATTGCCAATATCATGGCAGATATTTTCAGTGCTAACTTCACCCCCCCCCACCCCCTAAAGGGCCAATCTCAATACTGAAAGAATGCCAAATTCTGGTAATCATGGCCACTCAGGTAAAAAACGCACTCTCCAAAGCTAAGAATACATCATCTATGGGATCAGACGACATCCTGGGCTGTGTACTGCATTAACTACAAAATGAATTGGCATCTCACCTATGTGTCATGTTTAATCATAGCCTCACTTCAGGCTTCTTGCCCACAGAGTGGTGCACAGCTATAGTCATCCCACTCCACAAGGGGAGATCCACTTTGGATCCCGGGAACTACCGTTCCATCAGTCTGATGAGCCTGATCTGCAAGGCCATGGAACGTATTATCATGAAACTTATAAACAAAGACATTGGCAACCTTCAAATCCTGGACCCCACCCAGTTTGGATTCATGAAGGGCTGATCTTGCCTCCTGAACCTCATTGACTTATTTGAATCAGTCTACAGAGCTGTGGACGAGGGTAAGGTGGTTCACACAGCCTACTTGGACCTCGCCAAGGCTTTCGACACTATCCCTCACTCTGGAATCATAGATAAACTTACTAATCTAGGCATTAATCCCTATGTCACTAGATGAGTTGCAAACTGGCTTACTGACAGAACACACACTGTAAAAGTAGCCGACTCCAAATCCAGCTCCAGAGAAGTGACAAGTGGTGTACCTCAGGGTTCTGTCCTGGGACAACTCTTGTTTGGCATCTACTTCTCTAAAATACAGGCCAACACTAAGGGACTCTGGCTTACAAGGTTTGCAGATGACTGCAAGCTGGGAGCCATTATTGAATCCCCAAATGATGTGGATATATTACAAAAGGGCCTTACCGAAACAGATGGCTGATGCAAGAGCCATGGGCTCAAGCTAAATGCCAAAAAATGTATAGTTGTCCCTTTTGGGAAAAAACACATACCTGTGAACTACCACATAAGTGGCAGTACACTAAACACTGAAAGTGTGATAAGAGACCTAGAGACACAGGTGGACAGTGGTCTCATTTTTGATAACCACATAGCCACAATAGTTAGAAAAGTCTTTCTACATGGCACACCCACTAAGGGGTTTTTATCTAGAAAAAAGGAGGTCATTGTCCCTCTGTACTCATCCCTCAGTAGACCCATTATAGAATACAATGCCCTGTTTGGTATACACCTCACGAGCCATCTGCAACAACTAGAAAGGCCGCAGAAATACCTCACAAAAAGAATGACAGGCCTAAAACAGATGCCTTTTGCTGACCATCTAAAGAAACTCCAGTTATACTCTGTCGCATATCGCCTACTCAGAGGCAGTCTCTGCCTAACATACAAGGCTATGTCAAACCCAGAGTTGTTAGACATCCTACACTTAAAGAAATCCCAATCCCTCCGAGCCACACACTCCAGGGATCGTAACCTTGTCATTATGAAGAATAGAACATACTGGAGGGATAGGTTCCTGACCCACAGACTCCCCATACTCTGGAATAGGCTGCCCATACATGTCAGGAAGAGCGCCTGGGAGATAGGGAATTCACCTTGGGATCACATCAGTAGCCCTGCTAGACAGGGGTCCAGGAAAGCAAATATTTGTGGGAAGCAATAGCCAGGGAATAGTTATGGCTAGGCTTGTATAGGCCCTGAAGCATAATGTTTGTTAATTTTAACTTGTTAATTCAGTTTGATTACTTTCATATAAATGTAAATGTGCCTCTGTCACAAATGGTAAATCAATAAAGATGTTAAAAAAAGTCAAACTGGCAACATAACATGCTGTCACAAAAAAGAAAAAATAAACAAAAAAAAAAACGCTGAATATGTTGGGACATAAGATTCAGAATACCATGCCAAAGCTCCTGTCCTTGTTATCCACATGTTACCACAGCAGCTTGTAGATATATGGTTTCATTTTACATCATATACCATTGCTCTGAATGTATGCACTATACATGCACAATGTATGCAGTGAAGCACTTCTACACCTGTACAGAATAATTTCTCACTGTCCTTTCACTGACTGCATATATAAATTACAGAGGGCCATGCAATGCTGTGCTTTCATCCATACTTCTCAAGTGCCTAGAATTTTAAAGAACATCTCTGATTTTGCCACATATTTTTGCCCTATCCCTTGAAATTGTTTTTTACTTTCTAGTAAATCACTGGGGATTACAGTCAGTCAGTCAATAAAGCCAAACATCCCGGGTAGAGCAAAGGGAGCAGCCGCCCTAGGTGGAATCAGTCTGGGCTGCAGTAGAAGCATTAATTTCATACCAGCATTTCTTAAATTAAATAACTGTGTTTGCTTGCTGTCAGGACTAAAACATTTCTTTCAAGTGTAGTGTAACTTTAGCAAGCTGGTTGTTGCAAATGTAGCAAACGGCTTGGTACAGTTTTTAAAGGTTTCTTTTCTTTTTTTAGCTCTGATTTTAAAGCTGAGAGGCACAGGGACCTGGCTGCTCAGTAGTGTGAAAGAAGAAAGGTGCGCTGGAATTGAGGAATGGACTTTATTTTTTTTCCTGTTCCTCAACTTGGGTTTGGGGGGCCAGATTGTGGAGTGACACCCTGTGCGAGATAAGCTACCTATTGCTCTGATCCCACACATTAGCGTTTCAATCTTCTTATTGTCCGAAAAAGGTATGTTGATGCAAAACCTTCACTTTATAAATTTAAGTTAATTAGCATAATATTTAAAAATTATGCCTGATGTTGGGCCTTTATTTCCTCATTATTTTTAGCTTTCTCCAGAATTCTTGAACAAAGAAGTTGAAAGGTATGCTTTCACCTCCACACCAGCATGATGCCTGCAGTTTGTTGTGCCATCTCATTTACTATTTTATTTATAGAAAGCATTTATTTATTTATTTGTTTTTTAATACAACTCAATAGCTCATTTGCTGATTAAATAACTACTACCTGCAGTTTTTTGTGCAACATACATATATTCTTCACATCACAGTACACATCTCATGTTCCTAGTCAGCTGTTAGTTCCTGTACTGTTAGGTACAGAAAATTTTCAGATGCCTTTCGAAGAAGTCTGGAATAGAACTACATCCATTATGAAAAAAATGCATCTCAGTGAGAGAGCATCACTCAGATGGCAATCAACCAGTTCCTCATCCTGGGGGTAGATATAGAAGATTTCCTAAAGGTTAGCAACAATTTGAGAACACAGTAAGGGAGTTTGTAGAATGCTGGCATGCAGAGGAAGGGAACACTAGTAGAAATGTGTTACACCTCTTCACAGACAGCAGTCAAGATCCTATTTGAGATACTGCATACAAATGTCATTGCATTTCAATAACTTGACATCAAAAGAAGGCAATTAATGTATCTAGTTTACCCTTTAAATGCATTTAATGTTCTACCTTCCATATCTTTCCTCCCTTCCACTAACATTTTCTTAAGCTGTCCCATATCCTTTTGAATGCCACTGAATTTACTCTCCTACATCTACTTTGATAATTCATTCTATCTGTCTCCAACATTTTCTATGAAGTAATACATTTATAAACCAAAGGAGAAGTTTCATTTGGTCTGTTGCCTGTAGCCCCATCCATATCCTTTCAACTTGGATTAATCCCTTCACATATTTCTCTTTCTAAATCTATCCAAGGCATTTGACATAGTCAGCCATCAAATTCTCCTAACAAAACTGTCTTCCTTTAGGCTATGTCTTCCTCACATAATGGCTTTCTTAGTTACCTCACTGAAAGGTCCCAAGCAGTGAAACTGTAAAATGATTTCTTCTCTTTTCCTTCCTATATCCTTCAGAGTCCCACAAAGCTTCACCCTGGAATCATTACTGTTTAACTTAGTTATCAACACCCTAATCACAGCAGCCAAAGAGACCATCATAGTACAATATGCCAATGATTTTACTTTATTATATGCTGCTAAGACACTACCCTTGCCCCAAACACTCACCCAGAAAACCTTCACCTCCATAGAGCCTTGGTCATTAACTCATTGCTTCATAAGACAATACTAGACTATTGGCTCGGAGGCCCTTATAAGCATAGCCAAGAATTTTGCCCATGTTCCAACAAAGTCAGCACCTGTTTCACAATTCCTTCATAAATCCAAAAAAAAAAAAAAAAACTATTACTGTTCACACCAAACTCAGTCTCCTCTCAAAAACTACTTTTAAAATACTGCCATCCAATAAGACCAATATAGAACTGGTATCCTGCACCAAACTACTACGTGTGATTATAGACAACAACCTGACATTTGATCTACTCCTTCAAAAAGCCATAAAGAAGACATACCAGAAGCCACTTCTTTTCTACTCCCAAACCCAATATATGCCTCTCCTATCCTAACTGACTTCAACCCCTCTATCAGCCAAACTAGAACAATGCTAAAAATAAAGTAGCCAAATTCAAAACCAACCAACAATATAGATCCCATCACTGCATCCATCTAAAACAACTAAACTAGCTTGAACTAAATTAATTCTCTAGTGTATTAGCAATTAATTACAACCTTCAAACTACTGCATAACCCTTAAGAATTTCCATTTCTTCACTCCATCATTCAATCTTACACTACTAGGACATCTCTACTCCCATAACTAAACCTGACAACAATGCAGGATACTCCTTGTATTCACACAGCATTGCTAATAGCTGGAATACCATTCCACTCCACTTAAGAACAATCTGCAACATGAAAGACTTTAAATGCCAGCTGAAGTAACACCTGTCAGATAAATGGCTCTGCACGTGCACCACCACTAGTTAAACTGGTACTAATATAGCTAGCTATATGAGTTCACACCATAACTCTGCTGCACAAAATTTAATGTACTATTACCACAAGTATACATTTCTCTATCATCTCATCCCCTTTATCTTTCTTGTACCTCCCCACCTTCCTTTCTTCAGGCTGCTGTAACTCTTTATTTTATATTTCTATGTCACAGATTTGGAACAAGTCTTCATAATAACATTCTTACATAAAATGTAGTGGACCAAATGATGGCAATAAATCCAACTCACATGTTTTAGCATACTGTGTAGTATGCCTGCCGTTTTACGTAAGTAAAGCTGACAGAAGATTAAGAGACCATGTAAGAGAACACCTTTATAATATTAGCATACATTCCGATACCAATGCACTAGCCAAACATGTGAGTGTCTATGATGTTGTGTCTTTCGGCTTTTCCCGGTTAGGGGTCGCCACAGCGGAACTCCAGTCCACTAATGATTGGCAGTAGATTTTTACATGCCAAGTTGCCAGCTCTGACGCACAACCTTCAACAGGACAACGTCTTACAACATCTTACTGTGAGGCGACAATGCTACCGCAGCACCACCACCGCAGTCTCGACTGTCTATGATAGTTCACACAAATTCAGATTTTTGGTATTAGAAACTGTTAGATTAAGTGAACATGGGGGCAACATCAGGAATTTGACAGAGACATCTGAGATGAGATCGATCATTAGATTAGGAGAGTCTAGGGGATGGGGGTTAAATGATACAGTATCTATTAAACCTGCCCTCGAGGCTGGGAGGATTTTTAAGTAGATGAGTATATTTATATATATATATATTTTTTTATGTTACTGATTTGTTTGCAGTATTTTTTATTAAATAAATGTGTATTTTTGTGCAAATGTCGATAAAGGATTATGTTAATGGGAATAGATTTTATGTCTTGTACCATATAATAATTGCATATTTAATTGAATGAGCATTTTTATTGGTTGATTAATGAATTTAAACTCTCTTCCATAATTTTCTTGTTGTCTGATGAAGCAGTATCTTTTTGACTGTGAAAGTGCTCACATTTTAATAAATGGTTTCTAAGTTTCTACTTGAATTGTGTGTCTCAGTTGGAGTTATTGCCATCGTTTGGTCCACTATGTGCTATCTATTTGGAATTTATTCATTTCCATTTAGTGGACCTGTTTTCCAGTCTGCTTTATTGGTGTGTGTGTATAGTCTTACATAAAACTTTACAAACTACGTATAATGATGATATTGCACTGCATATACATCCCTGTAGTTTAAAAAATGTGTTCCTGTTGTTATTTTTAATTGAAACTATTTGTGAATGTTGGAAATGACGTCAGGGATGTCTGAATAATAGAACTGTTGCCCATGAATAGAAGCTGACCTTAAATGACAAAACCATTCAAATGATGTCCATGACATTTGTTTAATGGAGCTTTTCTCCCTGATCCTCCACTGCAAAAAAGGCACTGCTCAGATAGACTTTCCAGGTAAACAAATGCCAATAAATACATACATAAATAGATCCCTGGTATGATCCTGCTCACATATATCATGACATTCTGTCTCATTTACTCTCTTATTATACCAGATTAAGAGTTCTAGCTCCTCTAGTCTTTTGTTATTACTTTTGTCCCTCATCATACAAACCATTCTGATGACTTTCCTCTTGCTTTCTTCAAACAGCTTGATATTCTTCTCCCTCCATTGCCTCCAGAACTGCTCAGAGTATTCTCACGTGGTGTCCTCCTGAATAGGGTCCAAAACAGCAGGAAGCGTCATCTCTTGGCTTCAGGAGTCAGTCCTGTAAGGATATACCCACTGGGTTCTCATTCTGCTCCTGGTGATGCAAACCACTTGTAGCACTACCATAGATCCTTACCACATGCAACACTACCACAGATGCTTTTCCTTCTATATATCTGTAAGTTACACTCCCCCAGCTCATACTTTATACTAGGGTTATTGTACCCCAAGCACAGTACTTTTGCAAATGTCTACAAAGAACGTTACACCATCTTTTTGCCCATTTTGTTAGCCTTGCTGCACCCATCTTTGTATCAGTAAAAAGTTATTTCTGTTCTCCCTGCTCTTAGAAATGTCTACAATGGACACACTGAAGAGTACTGGATGCAAGATAGACAACAATGGTATTCCAGTACTCCCTTCCCTTATTTCAGACATTGGGATGCAGGACAGACAACAATGGTACACCAGTACTCCCTTCCCTTATTTCAGACATTGCCATCCTCACCATCACAGTTTGTGTCCTGCCCTTCAAGCATTCCCCAGTCCATTTTCCCTGGTCTCAGTCCTAACCCTAGCACCTGTTATTTTTGAAGCTGCAATCAGTGGAAGACAAAGTAAAAGGCATTGATGATGTCCAGGTAGTGGAAATTTACCAGTAGTCTACTCTTACGTTCTGATATAAAACAATCAGAAAATTGGATCAGAACCCGCTAACAGTCTCTTTGTGCTATGAACCTGAGTTGATTGTTATCCCGTAGATTCTGTGCCTGTATGAAAACAGTCAGCCTTTTTATCAGGATTCTCCACATGATTTTTTTCTATTATTGTTCTTAGGATAACAGAGCAGTAGCTTCCTGGATTTTTCCTGCTTTCCACTTCTACATGGATACAATGCTTGTCATTTTCTGGTCCTCGGGCATTTCTCTCCTGTCCAGTGATCTGTTGAAGACCTGCACCAAGATATTTGAGGACACACTGCAGACCCTGAGAAGCAACCCATTTTTTCCTGTGTCTTATTCTCCCTTGGGACAACCAATTCCATCTCCAACTCTGCTTACTCTATCGGTGGGGTGGGGTCTAATCATAAATAATATAACATGTCCATTCCCACCATGACATATTCCTCACTTTTCTTTCATGAAGTATCCATTCAGTTCATTCAGTTAGCCTTACATTGAACTTTTTATTTTATTAAGTAGGTTGGACCTGGGTACCCTTTTCAGCTATGGCCAGTTAATGTTTACGTATAGATGATGGAAACCTGATTTCAAAGAAGAATGCAATAAATAACAAGACATGTACAGTAGTATGAAACCTAGTTGTATAATATTGTTGCAAAGTTTGTTGCCATAAATACTGGCATGGGAATTAATATAGGCAGTGCCTACATAAAACGTCATTCATATGCAATGAACTACAAGGTCAAACATTAGAATGTGACACTAATCTTTGGCAGTAGATCTTGACAATGTGTGAGGACTCACTTTCTCTAAAATAAAGCTCAGAGGAGAATGACAAAATGTCAAGAATTTCCAAAATTTAGTGGCCCAGTATGAAAAAGTTTTGATTAAATACTGCAGAAAGTGGTGAGATAAAGTTAGGTTTACTGAATTAGAACAATAGTTGAAAAGTAAAGAGAGTTGTTTTAACTTACACAGCACATTGTGTGTGTGTTGGGGAAGGGGCAGAGTGGTCTATCTGCAAGGTGTTGTACATCAAGTTGGAGGATCTGAAAGTGTCTCTGGTCAGTTAGAAGCACATATGCTTGAGTATGGTACAGTATGTACTCATATACCTGTGCAATACATCTCAACCTTTATGACAGCCTCATGTTACCCCACAAGTACTTATTTATTCCAAAATATAGGTTTCTTTCTTAAATGGACACAAACTGCACAATGTCTTAAAACATCTGATCAACATTTTCTTACTCATATTTATTTTAGCACATCTGCCCCTCTTTTATTTATTTTAACTTTTTTCAATTATTGTATCTCTAATTCTTCATTTACTTCTGTATAGCCTTTTTTCGGATTCCCACAGGTGACTGTCAGCTCCCCAGTGACCTCTCTTTCTTCACTTAAACTACAGAACTTAACCATCATTCCATGGACTGACTAAGACCCATGTTCTGGGCTGGTGAGAGGACTGAGATATAAGGGGATGTCCCGCTGCTCAGGAGTGAGGAATCTAGATTGATTCCCACTCCCTTGTGTACACTCATTCATGTCTTTGCAATGGGCATGCTGGTATATCATCCTGCCTGCACGGCAACTCAGCCACTGAAGGCATCACACGCTGTGCGTCTCTAGCCTCCACCTTTATAACTTATGAGGTGCACCTATGTGCATGCCCGCCCCCAAGGATGAGGATGCTTTTACTACATTGCCAGTGACATCAGACATCCGAGTCTCTAAGTGAGCCTGGTCAGCTGTGCCATAGTCAGGGTTTTCTCTATCTGTGCCACTGCACTGGCCACTTCAGTATAATCTATTACAAAACCTACCCCATATAATGTCCATGGTAATACATTTCATAATGCATATCATACCCTTATCACCCTAAAGAGCAAAATCTCATGTCACAATCCATCTCAATTTACAGTTTTGTCATCTGTTCTCTTGCTTATTATTGAAAGCATTTTGTTCATTCTGTGTATTTCTTACATTCATCTTCAGTATTACTATCATGGTTCTTGTAAAATGTCTGATGTGGTCTGACCATGTCCTTATAACATGCTGACACACCTTTATTCCTTGAATGTATGTTGTATTCTATATATAAAGACATAATTCTAGAGGCCTTTGCCTTGACCTAGTGTACTTCTTTTTTCTGGATTTTAAAATAATTGAAAGCTATTGCTAAATGTTCCTCTTTCACCTGCAGTTTATCACCATGCAAGGCGGAGTCATATTAAAGATTTACTTTTCCTACATTAATTGCTTTACCTTTTCTTCTGGTAAATCTTATTCTGTTCATAGAAGAATAATTAAGTGTATTTGTGAATTTCTGTAAGATACAGTATTATCTAGGTTTATCCATCCATGCATCCATCCATCCATGCATCCATCCATCCACAATCCCTTTTCCCATTTTTACACATGGGGTTGGGGTGTCACTTCACTCAGTTTTCAAATCTGCAAATTTTATTAACTCTAAGCCATCTGTGAATTAAATGTCTATCCGATAAAAGTTAAAAAACACACCTCATTCTGATCTTGCTTTTACACTTCCAGATGTTTTGAACTAGTTCAACAAGTTCATATTCCATTCTCCCTACCCTGTCTATTATCTCTGTCCAGGATGTTACCAAACATTATATTTCCATTGTCTTGAAAAATAGTGAAGGAGGGCCGTGGCATAAACGTTTTAGTATCTTGAATGAAATCATAAAGTCAAAATACATTCCATAATTCTGGAAAGGCAATACAATGAGAACAACAAGACACAGTTTGTTACAGGAGAAAGCAATGAGTGATAGTACTAAACTTTCTGAAGTGAGAGGAGAGTCAAAATAGTAAAATAATTTCACAGCATATGAGACATACAACGTTGGTTCTGAGTCAGGGAAAGAAAGGTGTTGGATGTCTGATGCACGGCTTATCAAATAGGTAGATAAATAGGCAGACTTGTACTTAACTGCCATCAGAAGTTATGATTTTATAATCTGTGTGTGATATTTTTTACTGTGAAAATTTGTTACAACTAAAACACAAGCGAGATCAACTGTTTTTATCATGCAGCAAGAAAGGAAAATGCAGTTGCTGTCAGAGCTGTTGCAAGAACTAATCCACTTCCATATGAATCAAACAAGCTGCCCAAACATGACATCAATGTGACCCCAAAGGAAGCACCTCTAATTATAGAGCTGCATTCTGTGCTGGTTTTCTTTGATGACTGGCTACTAGTTAAGCAGTTCAGTAAACACTGCACAATAGCATTGTTGACTGAATGATTGCTTACAAACCAGAAATGGGCATTAATGACCACAGAGATCATTTTCAGCACTTTTCAGAGACTATATACTATGTGAAGAAAGGAATTAGCAAATGTTCACAGATTCATGTGACTACTATTATTTGTGGGAGGTAGCGGGACTGGGGGTTCAGAGGGATGCTAAAACTACCATTGATTTGTTTAATTTCCAATTAGCTGTTTTTCATTGTTAGAAAAGTCACATGGTTCAATAAACTTGACATAACAAGGAATATTAGTGCATTCAATAAAGCACTCCTTACTTCTTACACAAAGAAGCCTAACATGTAATTATGGTAAATGAAGGGAACAGTACAGTAAACCATAACAAAACATATAAGTGAACACATCCACACACATTCACATAAACATGCAGACACACAGTCACATGTACACACACATATACAAATGTGTGCAAACACACATGCATATAGATGTTTTTGTGTGTGCATGTATGTAATATACGGTTCAGAGTTCTGTTCCAAGTATAGTTTGTTTCATTAAAATCTGGTAACCTGCAATGAAGCAGTGTGCTCTCATAGTAGGTTGTATTTAGTAGGGGAGTGCAAGGAATATTGATGCTGTGTGGGAGCGGTGACCTTTTTTATTTCAATGTTAGATGAAATGGTCTACCACTGGATTAGGACTCCCCATATTATGTGTGTGTGTGTGTGTGTGTATATATATATATATATATATATATATATATATATATATATATATATATATATATATACCCCCCTAACTATATATTCTAACTCCAGGATCGCACTACAGTGGGGAAGGGGGCATATTCCATTCTGTAGGATGTCAACATCACTTGGGGAGTTAATAATAGCTCCCAACTTGCAATCATCTGTGAACTATGCCAGCCAGAGTCCCTTTGTGTTGGCCTGGACTTCAGAGCAGTAGATACCAAACAGGAGAGGACCCAGGACCGAATGCTGTGGGACTCTACTTGTGAGAACGAATGCTGTGGGACTCCACTTGTGACTAGTCAGCAGTCTGACTTGGAGTCAGCTACTTTCACACTGTAGGTTCTATTTGTGAGCCAGTTTGCAACTCACCTAGTATTATAGGGGTTGATGCCTAGCTTAGTGAGTTTTTCTATGATTCCTTAGTGGGGAATGGTCTCAAAGGCCTTGACCAGATCAATGTAGGCTGTATGAACCACCTTGCCTTCATCCACAGCTCTGGTGACTGACTCAAAGAAGTTGACCAAGTTGAGCAGGCATGATCTACCCTTCACAAAACCAAACTGTGTGGGATCCAAAGTTTGGAAATCCCCTATATCCTTGTTTATTAGGTCCATGATGGCGCATTCCATAGCTTTGAATTTCAGACTCATCAGGCTAATGGGGCGATAGTTCTCAGGGTCTGTAGTCACTTCTCCTTTTTGGAGAGGGATGACTGTAGCAGTGCGCCATTCAGTAGGGACAAAGCCTAAGGTGAGGATGTGATTGAACAGGGCACACAGGTGAGGTGCCAGTTCACTCTGTAGTTCATGTAGAACACAGCCAGAGATATTGTCAGGTCCCATAGAAGCTGTATTGTTCATAGGTTCATAGGTTCATAGGTATGTACTAAGCTATTGGCCCAAGGGCCTAGGTAAGTCTAGCCAACAAGGTTTGCTGGCTTACGCCACCCAAGAAAGTTTATTTCCTGTGCCCTTGTCGAGCAGAGCCAGAGAAGTATTCCCTGGGGTGTATTTCCTATTTCCCATCCACTCATCAAGATTTTTCTTGAAGAGTGCTAATGAGGAACATTGCTTGATATAGATGGGTAGCTTGTTCCAGAGTATAGGAAGTCTCTGGGACAGGAATCTATCCCTCCAGCATGTCCTGTTTATTGTGGTGACAAGGTTTAGGTCCCTAGAGCATGTAGCTCAAAGGAATTGGGATTTCTTTAGGTGTAGCATGTCCAACAGCTCTGGGTTTAACATAGCTTTATTTGTTAGGCAGAGATCTCCTCGGAGTAGGCGATATGCTATAGAGTAAAGCTGGAGTTTTTTGAGATGGTCAGTGTAGGGCATCTGTTTGAGGCCAGTAATCCTCTTTGTGAGGCAATTCTGTGGCCTTTCCAGCTGCTGCAGATGTCTTGTGAGGTACATGCCAAAAGGGGAGTGGTACTTTATAATGGGTCTAATGAGTGCTGAGTAGAGGGGAACAATGACCTCTTTTTTCCTGGATGAGAACCCTTTTGTGATGAGGTGTGCCACATAGAAGGATTTCCTGACTACTGTGGCAATGTGATTATCAAAAGAGAGACTACTGTATACCTGGGTCCCAAGGTCTCTTATCACACATTTGGCATTAAGTAGACTGCCATTTATGTGGTAGTTCATGGGTACAGAGTTTTTACCAAAGGGGATGACAATGCACTTTTTAGCATTGAGCTTGAGGCCATGCCTCTGACACCAGACATCTGTCTCAGTGAGGCCCTTCTGTAGGATGTCCACATCATTTGGGGACTCGACTATGACTCCTAGTTTGTAGCCATCTGCAAACGTCATTAGCCAGAGGCCTTCTGTGTTAGCCTGTACTTCAGAGAAGTAGATACCAAACAGGAGCGGTCCCAAGACTGAACACTGTGGTACTCCACTTGTCACTGGTTTGAAGTCAGGACTTGGCCTTGGACAGTACTGTTTTAACCTGTGAAGCAGTAATACTGGGTGCCTGGCAATCTACTGGCATTGTGATTGGTCCTTTTTGGGGGAGAGAGGGATAAAGTTGGCACTGAATCTACCTGCCAGTATATTGGCAATATCTGTTGGTTTGGTATAGGAGGTATCATTGTGCAGTACCTCAGAGCAAATCTGGGTATTGCCGTGGAGATTCTTTACATAACTATAGAAGGCCTTGTGGTTATCTTTACTATCTGCTGCAATTCTGTTTTCATAGCTAGCTTTCGAGGATTTGATGAGGGATCTCAACTTTTTGTTGAGACTGATAAGGAAGTTTTTTCCAGTCTTGGGACTTCACCTTATTCCGCATCAGTTTCCTCCTTCTGTTGTAGAATTTGTTTATGGCAGGGGACCACCAGATTGGCTTCTTTTTTTTTGGAGGAGAGCATCTTGGTTCTATTGGGTATGGCGAGATCCATGCATTTGTGTACGTGTTCGTACAGTGCATTGGTGTATGATTCGGTGGTCATGCAACTATTCTCCATTTGCATGGGTGCCTTGAAGTTAGCCACCTCTGTTTTAAGGAGCCCAAAGTTAGCTTTGGAGAAGTTTTTCATGGTGGTTACCTTTGCGGGGGGGTGGGGTGGGGTGGGAGGGATGTTAATTTCCAAGGTGATTAGTTTGTGGTTGGATCTGACCAGGGAGGAGTTGACTATTGGTGTAGGGCAACAGTCGTCCATGTTAGTAATGACCAGGTCATGGATGTTGCTACCTCTAGTGGGGGTAAGAACAAGCTGGTCCAGGTCATTGGAATTAATGAATTCAAGGAAACGTTGGGCAAGTGTATTTGGTGCATAAGTAGTTTTTCCAGTTAATGGAGGGATAGTTGCCAGTATGAGAGTGTTAGATTGGACCCTAATATTCTCCAGGGTGCTTAGGAACATGGAGTGTGAGTCTTGGGACATGGCTGGGGACCTGTAGCAGGCTATGACTTGAACTGATGTCTTACCCAATGTTTGCTACACCTGAAGTATCTCTGATGCGTTATGTTGGGCTACCAGTCTGGAGGTGTGCGCATCCTTTATGAATATGGAAATACTACTGGCTTTGGAGCTTCGGGCCAAGTTCTGTGGCCGAAAGGTGTGGAATGAGTTATAGCCTGGTAGTTCAGGGGTGCTTTCTGCCGCCTTGAACCAGGTCTCTGTTACACCACAAATGTCGATGTTCTCCATCTTAAGGAGTGCTTCGAGTGTGTGCATTTTGAGATTTAGACTTCTAGCATTGAGCAGCATGACCCTCTGATTGCATTTCTTTGTAGATGTTATGGTGATAATTTGGTCTTTGGAACACCACCTAAAAAAGGTACTATAGAGGTGGCAAAAGTCTTGGCCAGTATCCAGAAACCCAGGGGTGACAGATGCAGGCTATCTCTGGCAAAGCATCGAGGTCTGTCAGTCATGTCATCCCAGGCAGACAGATACTGGATCCCCTTAGAATGACACCAGAAACCTAGCCAATTGTTGAAATCAATAATTTCTGCTTGTACTGTGGTATCATTCTGGGTGATGGCAGGATGCTGTTCAGGGCTAGGGTCATACCCGCCTGGGCTACATAATCCGAGCGCTCTTTTCATGTAGTCCAGGGAGGTATGTCTCAGATCATTCACACCCACATGCACAATGACAGAGTCATATTTGTACCTGTTGTTGAGGGACTTGAGTGTGTGCATTATGTGGTGGATCCTGGCACCTGACAGGCAGCTGACTGTTACTTTCTCCTTATTCAACCTAGTCAGTGGGACATCAGTGTGCCTCACTATCGAGTAACCTATGACTAGTGTGTTGGCCATGCTGGTTTGTCTTAGGGGGGCTTTGATTGAGTGGCACACTGTTTAGGAGCATTGTGTGTCTCATGATTAGTGTTGTGTTGTGGTGGTTGAGTGCATTTTTGCCTTAGAGGTCTCTGTTGTTTGGGTAGATTTTTATTGAGAGCCTCTGCAAAGGTGGGTATGTGGTTTGTGTTTTTATGTGAAGGCAGTGCTGGTGTGTGTTCTGGAGGGCTATGTTTTCCATGTGGTGTGGTGCAAGTGTTGACCTTCTCCTCTTGACCAGCTATTCTGGTTTTGGCTGGAGAGTGTGTGGCTTCCAATTTGAAAATATAAGTGCATCTCTCGGAAGTCTGAGTGTTGGGAGGTAAGAGGAGAGGGTTGTCTGTGTACATAAGGCAGTTGCTACATTGCCTTAGGATGCCCAAGTTCACCAGGTTAATAGGAGAAAGCACAGGGAACTGACCTTTAGACATGCCTGGAGGGATGGGCATTAATAATAAGTACTGGAGCTGTTTCCTTGTAGAATGTTTAGTGCTGGTAACACTTTTGTGTGATACAATAATTGATGAGAAGTCTGGTAAAGTGCTACACTAGTAAGCTAGTAAAAGTGCAGGAGAGGAGAGAACTAGCAGATCTAAGGGAAAAATTGAAGAGCAGACTTTGGCGCCACTCAGAAGCTTACAAACAGTCCTGGATGCAGCAACTCTGTATCTGGACTAGACTAGTTACAGGAAAAGCGGAAAACAAGTGCAAATGTAGACTTTTAAACCAGACAGTTAAAAGACCTGGAAAAACTGTCCAAACAGCCAATAAACTACAATTTCTGGGCCAGAAACCACTCCTCTTTTGGTAGATAGGCTACCGAGTGCTTACATACACATATACATACATACATACATACATACATACATACATACATACATACATACACAAGGAATTAGAAAAGTTACTACACTGCCACTGTCATGCTTAGATTTAAAATAAAGCATTTTAATATCAAGGAATTATTTATGCCTCCAATCAAATGACATTTCAGCTGAACATTATGGGATGAAATCCCAATAATTTTGCCAGTACGTCAGTTAGCAACAACATGTCAGGTGATGTGCTCTTCAGCACTGACCACTTAGTTTATAGACCATGGAGACCATTACATTAGAGTGGCAGTAAAGGGTGCAGGTAGAAATTTGTATTTTGTACTCAGACCTCATGCTGCTGCTGCCCCCACTAACCACTTATCTTTAAAAATGTACTCAGCACTTAAAATGTTACCCTTCCACCTTTTAGGAAGGGGCACATTATTTTCAAGTGTTGCCACTTACAACCATAAAAATATCTATTTTACAGGTGCACGTCTAACAGGTATGCATGTTTTGTATATCTCTATATAGGAAGCATTAGACAGTTCTGAGCATTATTTCTGTAAGATGATTAGAAAAATGAACTCATTTAAGTACACTGAGTATGCCTAGCTACACCCTTGGTGGCAACACTTTTTCCCATTTAGAACATAGAGCTACTTATATGAAAGAAATGTGAGGCTCCATTGCACCAACAATGCTCTGTCTTGCAAACAAGTAGTACCCACACCACCTTGCCTCAATCTATATATACCCTGTAAGTCTTACATTACACCTTGCTATATGTGTTACATCTGCAGACAAAATCAGCTCGAATCACATTTCACCTTTTTGGCTACCAGACTTGGTATTTTATCTAATGCTACCCCACTGAGAGCTGGACAATTTCCCGTGATGTTCCTTTGGTCCTGAAAAGGGCTGACTGTACAGTCTTACCATAACCCCCCCCCCACCAATGCACAGTGCATGGCAGTAGCTAATTCCTTTAGCAGCCAACCCCATCATCAATGGATACAGTCTCCCACTCTCATGTTAGATTTATACATACCTAAATGTTCTCTTATCAAAGGATACAGTCTCTCAATCCCATGTCAAATGTATATATACCAAAATGTACTGTCATGTGTGTGTGTGTGTGTGTGTGTGTGTGTGTGTGTGTGTGTGTGTGTGTGTGTGTGTGTGTGTGTGTATACATGTGTGTGTCCATGTCAGATGGATGAAAACCCAGATCACCGACGACCACATCGCCGAGATGACATCACTGACAACATGCATACCCGACAACGGTGAGTAATGCATAATGGGAGTTATTCCCATTCCCTCACTGTAGTGTGATCTCGGAGTTGGTATATTTAAGTAGGGGGTGTGTGAGGGCACAGCCCCCCCACATGGGGGGTGCAGGGGGCTTGCCCCCCTGCTCGACATGTTTTAATGTGTTTTTTGAATGTATTACGGGAACTGGAATGTATTCCATTCCATAATACATTGACTTACCATTGTCAGGGATGCATGTTGTCGGCAATGTCATCTCTGTGATGTGGTCATCGGTGATCTAAGTTTTCATCCATCTGACATAGACCCATATATATATATATATATATATACACACACACACACACACACACACACACACATATATATATATATATATATATATATATATATATATATGCATTATTTTATTGTAGGTGATTAAAGTGAGGCTGTTGTACATGCTGGAATGAAAATCTAGTCATGTGCCATTTTGTTAATCTTCTTCAAAGACGAGTGCTGTTATTGCTTTAAAGTAGTTGAAGTAAGACATCACTGAAACACTGCCATTAAGGTAGTTAACTTGTTTTACGACTATCATTTCTGTTTAAAATATCCAGTCACTTAGATTTTTAAGTTAAACTTATCTATAATTTTCTAATTATTTTTATTTATACCTTTTCAGGACATTCAGTGTGTAAAGGTCACTGGCATCTTCCTTAGACTACCTTATCTTACCTTTTCACATTAGACTACCTTAGCTTACCTTTTCAGATTAGACTACCTTATCTTACCTTTTCACATTGACATTAGGTAATACTTTACTTCGACACTTTTCCCTTTCCTGACTCTGCACTAGGATCATTTTTTCTGCATATATAGTATTTTTGCATACAATACCACAGTGTCACATCATTTCAGACAAGAGACATTGTATGCAGGTTTTGGCATGCTTCAGAGGATGTCCTTTTTAGTGTTGTGCTTATGTAATATGTTTACGCACTACTGATAGATTCATCACAGTTGACTATTTTATAATTAATGTGCTTTTGCATTGTACCATTACACAAAAGAAGATTAGCAAGCACCAGAGTTCTGCAGAAGGCACCGACGATGAAAAAGTTCTAGAATTTTTTACTTTATAATATGATCACCCAGAATTTAGAATGTTTGCAATTCTAACTTTACCTAACAGGTATAATGAATAGGAATACTTAACCTCAGTGACTCATAACTGTTTCAACAGAATTTACCAAATCATGCACTGCAGAGAAACTCCATAAAAAGCATCTGAATTTTTACAAGTGGGGAAAGAGTCCAGAACCTCTAGAGAGAAGCTGTGCTCCCACACATTTTTACTTAAATATTTTGAGGTTGCACAGCCTAAAGATAAAGAAAATATTATTCCTTGAAACAAATGTAAATATTTCTTATACCTCAAGAATGCATAACCTTAGACATAATGTTAAGTAGAGTTATGTGGGGAGATGCACCACCTATATGAAAATTGGAGTGGTGCTTGCCCCTCTGCAAAGCTTCATATCCCTTTTTATGCGGTATATTATTTGCTGATGTCCATTTTCAAAATGCCATAAGTTGCTAGGATGAGTTTAGACAGTTATAACTCTGTAAGGTTTAATAAGGTTGAATACTCCATAATGAAGAATAGTGGGAGGCATCTATTAAGGTTCATAGCAAGGTGTTTGTCACAATTCTAGCAAGCAGCTTGCTGCAGTTACTGAGCACCTTTTTTGGTCTTTAAATCCTCAAGTTTGAGCCATAGGAGGACACTAATCTGGGGAACTGTCCAGGGTACCATATGAGTTCTACTCCTCTCTCATTCTGATTTGTGGTTCACTGCACATCTGACCATCACCCTTGATCCTTTTCTTGCTTTGTAGCTATTAGTTCCAGTCTCACAGCTGACCCTTGACACCAGCACTGCCCAGACTCATATGCAGCACTTTGCATATACTTGAACATTTCCTCATTTCAGGCCACCCAGTCAGCTTTTATATATCTTTCATTCAGCTCTTTCCACATTCTCCACTGTGGCATCTAACTTTATATTTATTTCATGTTAGTTAACCAGGTAGGTGGACTGGACCAAGGACCCTTTTCTGCAATGGCTGGGGCCCAATGAGCAAATACAAAATACAGGCAAAATATGCACTTCAAAAAACAGAACAAATACAAAATATTGTAAATTTGTTAACAGTTCAGATACATATAAAGAAGCAATGAGAAAAAAGTATATACAAGTCTTATAATTAAATTAATGATAAATGTAGTTCAAATGAACTGATATAAAGTACATACAAGCTAAATTGTCACATATTTAGGTATATTTCACACAGGATACTGCTGCGATGGAACAGACTCCCCATCCACAAAAAACAAAGTTCATCCCTGTCTATTTTCAGGAGGAATTTAGATTTATGGATGGGAAACAGAAAGTTTACTCCAGGACTGCCCCCTGTACTGCTAATGGACATATGCAGCTCCAAAATGCTTTATTCCATGCATGGGTCCCCCCCAAATTATCTATGGTATGATTCCAGTTTTTCTCATTAGGGATAATATATAATTATCAACCATGGGATGAGTAAGGCCAATCTCTGACCAAATGGGGTAGGTTACTTTGAGCACAAAAAGAGAAACTGGCTAGGCTTAAAATGGCTTGCAAGGGCAGCTAGCCTAGTACTTACCTATGAACCTATATAAAACAAGAACTGTTTCCAATGGATCTGAGTGAGTATGATATTTTGCAGTATATAATACGTTGAGAAATACAAAAGGGAAAAGGAAAAAAAGGGAGGGGTGTCATTGAAGTGATTTCACAGAGAATTTTCACTTAATAGTAACTAATGAAGACAAATGTAAAAGGCAGGACTTAACTTGTATATCTGAAGCAGCTCCATTTATTTTCATTAAGTAGAAGGATATAAAGAGACCTTTTAACAGATTCAGATTGTCAATTTGCCTAATACTTTCAGGAAATAAGTTCTAGCTTGCTGGAGCAATTTTGGAGAAAGATTGCTTGCAGGTAGCAGGCTTATAAGGAGTATTAATGGGTTTTAATTAATTTATTAAGGAGGGGGGACAGCATCGTGCATGAAGAATTTTGAAGGAGAGCATGATATGGATAAGTATAGTCCTAGCAGTGATCACTGGGAGAGTTGGGAAGGAAGTGTACGTTTTGTAGCTTTTCTGGTATGTTTGTTAGCACACTGCTGAAGAGTATATTATTTGAGTTAGAGATACAGGGTGCGATCTCTTCAGTAAATTTGCTGCTAAGAATGTATGATGCAACTAATCTGTTTAACTGTGTTTTCTAGGAGCCTGACCAATCCAGGTTAAGAGCATCTGTGATCTGTAGTTTATACTTCTTAGTGTATTAAAGTATGTTGTCAGGTGTAGTTTCAAGTAATGCAATGGAGGGATAAATAAGAGTAGTCCGATGCTACAGAAATTACATGCATTAGAAAACATGCTGTGGAGCTTTAAATCATACATATAGGCTTAGTGGATATCATAAACATGTTTCATAATATGTAAGAATCAAAATAAATATGTATAGCAAGATTTATATGTTGTTAATTCAAAAGAACAGGCTAAAGTAGAAATATTTGAGGCTACAGTTGAAATACATAATGTGCATGTTGTTCAGTCTTTTGGTGGGATTAAAAATTGTGCAGCAGTAAAAAATATGAAACTTGTGACTGGAGGCAGAAATGTTCCGTTTAAGCTTGACACACCTGCTGTGTGCAGTGGCACATCAGAACTTACTTTCAAATCATTGAGTCTCCTTAATGCTTACATATAAATCTCTGTGCACTCTCCATACGTAGAACAAAATTGACAGCTATTGAATCACAAGTTGCGTGAGTGTGAGTACAAATACAGAATATACAAGCTAGTCCCTAGGGAATGTCCTTGGAAAAGTCAGATAATGTAACCTAATATACTGGTTAGCATCAACTGTTAGAGAATTGTTATGATGAAAGGGATTTATACTGTGCAGGTACAGAATGATTCTCAGATTTGAGCAGCAACAAGAATTAATGTTTGTGACTGAAAATTAATATTCCTAATGTGAGACTATGAGAACAAGGTGGAAATGTAGTAATACAACATAGTACCCAGGATACTGCTGGTATTTTATAAAGCTATTATGTTACCTAATTGTAAAAAATATACCAAAAGCAGCAACATTACATCAGTTTGCCAGAGAAAGATTAAATCCAAGAACTATTATGCTCTGCAGTTAATTAGAAGCACTTTTAGAGAACAAAATATATCTGTATCCAGAAAATAATATATGGTACGTGGGTGGCTTGCGTATTGGGAAGAAAGTTTTTGGAGAAGTTACTCAATAATGTTAAAAACCCTTTCTTGCAGCATAGAAGTGGGAATCCACAATGATTTAAGGTTAATATCTTTGGTTTAGTCAGAGATTCATGGATATATTTTTGATATATCGAATTGGCATTCTAATTCTCGATCTCAGAGTTTACTTTGTACATTCAGCAGTATATGCAAATGAATTCATGTTGTTTTGGTATGTTAGCTTGCATGTGAGTAATAATTGGTACAAAAGCATTTATATAAACACATTTAATTTTCAACAGCATAGCAGTAATAAACACTTGAGTCTTAAGTTTTTCTACAAGAAGCAAATATAAAAAATGCTATGTCACAGATGACCTTTACCGGAAAATGTATAATTCACTAAATTTGTATGCAGGTATAGAGAGTGGACACAACAACTCAAGTTACTGCACTCAGATAATTTATCATCAGTACCTACCTTTACCTATTTGAAATGTAATTTTTGGAAGTGTTCTCTAGATGGATTATATGACAGAAGCTGGAGCCAGACCATTGTGTGCTGGAGATGTGCACGATCTAATGCAGATTAGTTCCATATGATTATGGAATATAATATAACAAGCATGACCAATCTCACTGACTTCATATACTAAGCTACTAGAAGGGCCACACATTTTGCCAAAAAGTAAATTGTTCAATGGTGTTTGGGTTCGTATGTATGTGTGGAATGCAAGCTTTGATCAGTGTGTAAGCATGTATTTTGAATATTTGTATGGATGGTAAGTGGTTTCATTTGGGATCAAGTCTAAACTGTGTGTATAGTGGTGCGTGTGTGTGTGCATGTGTGCGCATGTGTGTGTGTGTGTGTGTGTGTGTGTGTGTGTGTGTGTGTGTGTGTGTGTGTGTGTGCAAAGTGTTTCTGGGTTAAGGTTAGAGGATGATCTAGAGAAGACCAAAGGTTTAGTGGTGTATGTGTGAATGTATTGGTTTATGTGGCTGAGTTTATTAATTGCAATTATAAATTGTTTAGTAATGTCTGGATTTTAGGGTTAGAGTAAGGTGCAGGTTAAGGGATAGATGTGGTGATGTGGGGTTTGATGGTGCAATTTATGTGTGTCTGGGCCTGTCTTATGTAGTGGTACTGGTAGAGGAAGAGGTTTTCATTATAATATTTTGGGTTTGGATTAGGTACACGGCAGGGTTAGGATTGGCACATATGACTAACGTGAGTCAGGTGGCTGGAGATAATGCAAGGCAAAATATTCTTTGAGGTTCAGTTTCAAAGTCATTAATATTTTAATTTTTATTACGGACAACCTTAAAAAAATCGGTACTTATGTATTATTGCAAACAGAATTTCGCGATAATGCCGCTTGCTTCCCGCTCTGTAAATTTAAAAATAAATGTATGCAAAATCACACTGACGTTAAAAAAAATTAACTTTTAAAAACTTTTAATTTTTTTGTTAATTTGAAATTAACTTCATTTAAAAACATTGTTTAGGTAGGGAAAACATTGTAAAATTTAAGGAATAAGTGCTTGATTCAAGCTATGCTGTTTTCCGACATCTAGTCACTGTAAATACACGTTCCATATCCCCAGCAATCTTCTCAGCAATAGCAGACAATTTCTCCCCATACAAAAAGTGTAACCCAGCAAGTGAACCATCTACAAGTAAACCAGCAAGTGAACCATCTACAAGTAAACCATCTGCAAGTATGCTTCCTTAATCAGCGAAGGAAAATCTTCACAAATTTGTTGCTCAAAACATCCGGAAGACATCCACATGAATACTATGCAAAACATCCCAAAAATATTGCAACAATAACTGCTATCCTCACAAAAAAAAAATCAGTTTCTATCATATCCTACTAGAATGCTCTTCGCATTACCACCGAAAACCAAGTCATTTTATCTTTAACCTACATTGTTATTAACTGTAATTATTTACTGCAGTATGTCAAATAAAATGAGTTATTTACCCAAAAAATGTGTTTCTCCATATTTCTTATTCTCTGAAAAAAGTTTAGTATCCAATTTTGTTGAAATCTTTCAGGCAGTAAAAATGAACGAACATTTCCCATGCTTCCTCAGTCCCAATTCTGCACTAAGACAGCAGTTCAACCAATTTTTAAGTACACAGAGCAAGTTGCACATTACCGCGTTACTTTACATTGGTAATTTGGGACAAACTAGGTTGCACCCAAATAAAACACCAAATTGTGTCTTATGTTTAGTCCCACAATCCATTTTGGGGCCAACAAGCGTATTACTGCAACCGCGAAAATCTGGTTGTGATAGGTTCATAGGTTCATAGGTTCATACTAGGCTATCTGCCCTAGGGCATTTATAAGCCTAGCCAGAGTGTGTGTGGCTTTCACCACCCCTTAGGATGAGAATACTATACCCATTAGTTTGCTGTGCCTCTGTCCAGCAGTGACACAGAGATGATTCCCGGGGTAAACCTACAATCTCCCATCCACTCGTCAAGATTTCTCTTGAACAGAGTCAGTGAGGGGCTCTGCCTCACATGGACTGGGATTCTGTTCCATAGTGTAGGGAGTCTCTGGGTGATGAATCTGTCCCTCCAGCATGTCCTATTTATATCCGTGTTGAGGTTTAAGTCTCTTGCTCTTGTGGCTCTGGTGGATTTGTATTTTTTGAGGTGGAGCATGTCCATTAATTCCGGGTTGGACATGGCCTTGTATGTCAGGCACAGATCACCTCTGAGCAGACGGTATGCGACTGAATAGAGCTGGAGTTTCTTCAGTCGGGCAGTGTATGACATATGTTTGAGCCCCTTTATCCTTTTGGTGAGGAACTTTTGGGGTCTTTCCAACTGCTGCAGGTGTCGGGTAAGGTATATTCCAAATAGGGCGTTGTACTCAATTATTGGTCTGATAAGTGAAGAGTACAGGGGTACAATGACCTCTCCTGATCTGGATGTGAATCCCCTCATGATCAGGTGGGCAATGTAGAAGGTCTTCCTAACCACTTTGGCAATGTGAGTGTCAAAAGAGAGGTTACTGTCAACTTGGGTCCCCAGGTCCCTGATAACTTCTTCCGTGTTTAATGGATTACCACCTATGTGGTAATTAGGGGTTACCTTGTTTTTCCCAAAGGGTATGACTATACATTTTTTGGCATTTAGCTTAAGGCCATGGCTCTGGCACAAGTTATCCATTTCTATGAGACCTCTCTGGAGGATGTCTGTGTTTGATGGAATGTCAATTATGGTGCCCAGTTTGCAGTCATCTGCAAATTTTGTCAGCCACAATCCCCCTATGTTTGCCTGCAGTTCAGAAAAATAAATGCCAAACAAGAGGGGGCCCAGGACTGAGCCCTGTGGGACACCGCTCATGACCGGCTTAGAGTCTGACATGGCACCAGCAACTCTAACCCTGTGGGTTCTGTCCTTGAGACAGTTTGCAACCCATCTTGTGACATATGGGTTTACATCTAAGCTGGTGAGCTTTTCTATGATGCCCGAGTGGGGTATTGTGTCGAACGCTTTTGCTAGGTCAAGGTAGGCTGTGTGAACTGCCTTACCCTCATCAATGGCCTTAGTGACTGTTTTGAAAAAGTCGACCAAGTTCAAGAGGCAGGATCTGCCCTTGACAAAGCCAAATTGGGTAGGATCCAGTGTCTGTAGGTCCCCAATGTCTTTATTTATGAGTTCCATTATGATCCTCTCCATAGCCTTGCAGACAAGGCTCGTCAAGCTTATGGGGCAGTAATTTCCAGGGTCCGTAGAAGCACCGCCTTTGTGGAGTGGGACCACAGTTGCCGTACGCCATTCTTTGGGTACATATCCTGTAGTAAGGCTAAGATTAAACAGCAGCCTTATGTGTAGGTTTAGTTCCTCATTGAGTTCATGTAGCACACAGCCGGGGACACCGTCCGGTCCCATTGATGCTGTGTTTTTTGCTTTAGAGAGAGCACCTCTCACCTGGGCATCTGAGATGTTTGGGAGGCTAGACTCTGGTAGGATAGATATTTCTCCTTTTGGGGGGGAGGAGAGAAATTTGCACTGAACCTGTCTGCCAGTATGTTGGCAATGTCTGTGGGTTCAGTGATTTTTGTATCATTTTGGACTAATTCTGAGCATATCTGGGAGTTTCCACCCAGGTTTCTAACATAGCTAAAGAAGGCCTTATGATTGTCTTTTGTGTCTTTAGCGATTTTTCTCTCAAAGTTGGCCTTGGATGATTTTATGAGTGATCGTAGTTTTTTGCTAGTATTGATCAGAGATGCCTTCCCTTTTAGGGATTTTGCTCTGTCATGTAGTAGCTTTCTCCTCTTGTTGTAGAGTTTGTTTATGGCTGGGGTCCACCAGACCGGGCGCCTGCCTTTGGTGGAAAGGGTCTTGATTTTATTAGGGATTTCTTGATCCATACATTCCTGGAGGTGCTCGTAGAAGGCATTTGTAAGGGTTTCAGCAGCGTGGGTTGTGGTTTCCACTGGCTCGGGGGCCTTGATGGATACTACTCCAGTCTTAAAAAGTGTGAAGTTTGCTTTTGAGAAGTTCTTCACTGTGGTCTTTTTTGCTGGGGTTGGGGGCGGGATGTGGATCTCCAGTGAGATTAATTTATGGTCTGATCTCACCAATGAGGGATATACTTCCGGTGTGGAGCATTTTGTCCCCATGTTTGTGATGATCAGGTCTAGTATATTTTCTCCTCTTGTGGGAATGGTGACTAGTTGTTCCATAGCATTTGAGTTTATGAACTCCAGGAACCTTTGGGCTAGGGTGTTGGGGCTTGAGTAATGTTTCCAGTCTATGTTTGGGTAGTTGAAGTCACCCAATATGATGGTGTTTGGAGAGACATTCATACTCTCCAGTGTCTTCAGGAAGGCTGTGTGGGTTTCCTGAGTTTGAGAGGGTGGTCTGTAGCATGCTACAAACTGTAGGGCGGTTTTACCTATGGTTAATTGCACCTGGATGGTCTCCGATGCTTCGTGCGTTGCCACTAACCTGGAGGTGTGGGTATCCTTTATGAATATGGATACTCCCCCTCCTTTTGTGGTTCGGTCCGGATTTTGGGGCCAGAACGCATGATACGAGGTATAACCTGATAGTGCTGGGGTGCTCTCAGGAGCCTTGAACCAGGTTTCAGTCACAGCACAGACATCGATGTTCTCCATACTGAGGAGGGCTTGAGGCGTGCATCTTGAGGTTTACACTTCGGGCATTCAGCATTATTACCTTTAGTTTTTTTCCATTTTTGTGTTCTAGGGTGGTTGTATTATCATTTGAGCCTTGCCTAAAAAAGGCACTATGGGGTGGCAAGAGCCTTTGCCAATATCTGGAAGCCCAGGGTGACAGGTGCAAGCCGTCCCTTGCAGCAGCGTGGCTTGTCAAGCATGTCATCCCAGGCAGACAGACATTGGATCCCCTTAGAATGACACCAGTAATTAAGCCAATTATTAAAGATGATCATTTTGTCTCTGTATTGTGGTATCATTCTTGGTGAGGGTAGGATACTGCTCAGGGTCAGGGTCATACCGGCCTGGGCTACATAATCTGAGAGCTCCTCTATGTCTCTTTTCATGTAGTCCAGGGAGGTACGTCTCAGGTCGTTCACACCGGCATGGACAATGACTGAGTCATACTTGTACTTGCTGTGGAGTGACCTGAGTGCTTGTGTTATGTGGCGGATTCTAGCGCCCGACAGGCAGCTTGCTGTGATCTTTTCCTTGTTCAAGTCTGGTGAGAGGGACGTCAGTGTGTCTGACTATGGAGTCACCTATAACAAGTGTGTCTGGCATTGTGTTTGGCCTTAAGGGCTGTGACTGTTTAGCACACTGACTTTGAGAACTATGTGTTGCATGTCTTATGTCTTGAGGTGGCAGTTGCTTGGGTGTCTGCTTTGGAGGCCTCTGTGGTTTTGGTAGATTTTTGATCAGTGCCTCCGAGTATGTCTTTGTGTGTTTATGTGTTTGTTTTGCAGTTGTGATAGTTCTATGTGAAACTGGGTTTGTGGTGTGCGTGGTTTCCTTCTCCTCCTGTCTGGTCTTGCCAGTCCTGAATTGAGAGAGCTCAACCTCCAGTTTGGCTATATAGTTGCATCTCTCACATGTATTTGTGTTTTGTGGGAGAAGGAGTGGGTTGTCTGTGTACATGAGGCAATTGTAACATTGCCTCAAGATGCCCAGATTCACCAGCTGAACAGGAGAGGATGCTAGCAACTGACCCTTTGACATGCTAGAAAAAGTGAAAAAGTTTGCTGTGTAACTGAGTCAGAAGGGACCTATAGGGAAATGGGTACTCAAGGGGATTCTAGGCTAATGTAGTACTTTGTTTAGTATACAAGTACTTTACCTATATAAAAATGCTTTAGGAGCAAGTGCTGAGCTTTTGAGATAGAGAATAGACTGTTTAGATTGCAAGTAGAGAAGTTCTAAGGGAAAAATTGAAGAGCAGACTTTACAGAGCCAGAAATAGTTTAACCTTGTTTAACCGGCGCTGCCCGATGGTGCTCTATGGGCAACTCCGCGCTAAATCACGCAAAAGCGTGCTAAAGTGGGCTTTATAGCAGGGGTTGAAAAGAGCTAGGAATTTACCCAAAATGGCCAATAGACTACAAGTTTCTGGCTGGAACCACTGCTCTAGGGACAAATAGGCTGCTCAGTGCTCCCTGCTCCCACTGGTGAACAAAGAAGCTTCCCTTTATCCAAATGAGGATACGGAATAGCACAGGAACCAAGCCAAAGCCCAGAGATCAGCAAACTCTGAAGACTGGACTATTCTAGTTCAGTAAGGTGGGAAAACAAGATATTTTTTTGCAGAAAACAAAGGAAAAACAGACAGTAAATGCTATAAATGCTTTTAAACGGCTAGCGCACTTGAGTGTGTTAGCCTACAGGTAAAATTAAGCAACAAATAACTTTTTTAAAGGTGCAAAACAGTTAATCAACACAAAAACAGTTTAAATAGAATGCAGAGCTGTATAAACAGGCAAAAATGCAGTCGCTAAGCAGTAAATAATCAAAAAGCCAGAAAAAATACTTAAATCAGGAAAAAGTCACTCTTTTGCTCTCTGCTGCTTGTAGAACTCTGCAGGACACCACGAGGAGCGGTGCTGAGTTGAATAGAAGCGAAAAAGCACCCTAAAGCGGGCTTTATTACAGGGGGCTGAAAAGAGCTAGGAATTGACCCAAAATGGCCAATAGACTACAAGTTTCTGACTGGAACCACTCCTCTAGGGACAAATAGGCTGCTCAGTGCTCCCCACTCCCACTGGTGAACAAAGACGCTTCCTTTTATCCAAATAAGGATATGGAATAGCACAGGAACCAAGACAAAGCCCAGAGATCAGCAAACTCTGAAGACTGGACTATTCAAGATTTTTTTTTTTGTTTTTTTCTTTTTTGCAGAAAACAGAGGAAAAACAGACAGTAAATGCTATAAATGCTTTTAAACGGCTAGCGCACTTGAGTGTGTTAGCCTACAGGTAAAATTAAGCAGCAAATAACTTTTTAAAAGTGCAAAACAGTTAATCAACACAAAAACAGTTTAAATAGAATGCAGAGCTGTATGAAGTACCAAAAAATCTTATGCTGTTTTTGAGATAACATTCAAGAAAAAAACAAACAACATGAAGTAGTCTATATTTTTATTCTTAGTATCGCAGACCTTCAGAATTCATTTAAAGTGAAAGATTTTAGGCCAGAATCATTAACGCCTACACCAAGTGTACATGATCTTTATCTGAGAACATCCCTACTACATTTTTTGTGCCTTCTAGTTACTCAGAAGGATTATACTAAGTATATATGTAGTCTACACTTTGTGGTAACCTTTATGAATCTTCCTCAATATTTAAGGCTGCAAGAAAATCAGTAAGAAAATGAAAATTAGGAGGAAGAAGGTGTGAGCTGTGCATGTTTTGTCTGTTCACTCAAAATGGTGTACACTTAGTGTATGTGTTAATGAATCCCAGGGTTTGTTCTTTTGCTCTTTTAGCTTTAAAGAGGGCACACAAATAACACCTATATATCACGCTGAGATTTAGGACTACGTTTTGATGCATTTCCTCTTACAATAGTCTATGAGAATTTTGTAAATGTGTATCACCACTCCCAAAACACAAAATGTGTTTAGTGAGTGACAACCCTTGAAAAATTATGGGAGGAGGGTATATGGCACATTAGCATCAGTATGGAGTCCTTTTTTGAATTCATCCAAATTGTGTTGCTGGTAATACACTGGACTATGACCGAGACTGTGATCTTAACCACAATGTTATACTTCAGCCACATGGATGAAACGCCACATTGGTACTGCACTGGAGTGAAACCCACAGAATTCGCAAGCAAAGACACCCCAAATAAAGAACCACCAGACTGGGACAATAGTTAAGCACTGTTGTCTCTGTTTAATCAAAAGACTTCTTCTGAATAACAACTCTCATTACAAAATGCTAAAGAAACACCCCCAAGACACATGTTCTAATACTAATTGGTTGCACAGTTTTGCTTTTGATGAGTGATGAAGAAGGCACAGATCCAGGAATGTGCAAACAGGAGAAACCGGAAGGAAGCTGGTAAAGAGGAGCACAGAAGTGAGAAAGATTGTGCAGGAGAGGTGATTAAACTGTAGTGGCGATAGCAGAAAGGGAGAGTAAATAGGGTTCAAATTGGTGCTGTCAAGACACCCAGGAAAAGAGGTAGTTGTTACTAATTTTGTTGCCTGGTTAATAAGAAAGAAATAAATAAACAGATGGAGTGAGAAAGGTTGCAGGTGTGAGAGACATTGACATGAGGCAGGAAAATAAGCAAGAAAGAGATCAGCCACTAAGATAAGCAGAAGGATTTGGTTACTGGGAACTCAGTGAAAAAGGATATTAGAAGTCTTTATAAGGGAGATACTACAGTCCAAATTACAGTGAAACTGGTCATCGCTTAGACCTATTAAGATATGGGATAGAGCAGTCAAAGTCAACAACAAGAGGAGGGCTGGATGAATGCTATAATGTATACAGGCATCACTGGCATGTCAGAAGTAGTAACAGGAGCAGAGCCTGGAAGGTGGTATCAAGATGCTGGGACAGCGTGGTTGGAGTTAACACTTTTAAGATGTACTGCCTGTGCTTGTAAACAATATGTCAAGAAAGACAGCATTAAGGATTACAATGAGTGCTCGTGGCTGTGGAGAAAGGAGAATGACTTGAAATTGGTACAAGAATTGATTAGGCCTGTCAGAAAATCCACCTCTGTGTCACTATCCAGTTTAGAGTGGGGTCGGTATCTCCTCATAGACACAAGGTACAGGGTTTGATTCTAACTATGGATTATTGGCTAGGCTTAAAATGGCCCTTCATAGCAGTGAGCCTAGTATTCACCTATGAACCTATCAGGCACAATCTTCAACACAAAAGGACAGACATGCTTAAAACAATGTAGAAAATGCATGATGCCAAGGTTACATTTTAATCTAAGGTAAAAGGGGACGAAGTGTCATAGAAGCAGAAGCGAGGGATAAGTACTCAGGTACTTGGGAAATGGGTAATGGACGTGCACGGACATAGCTCTGAAGAACAAACAGGTGTGACTTGGGGCATGGATGTGTAATGTTGCTCTACAATACAGGTTGTCTGTGTCAGGAGACTGAAAAGCTTTAAGAAGTAATGCATGAGTGCTGGGTAGACACTGCTGGTGTCAAAAAGTGTGGGCCAATTGCAAAGGAGGGCGGATCATGAAGTTGCCAGGGAATAAGCTGATTATAACTAACAAAGAGGGGCTAGAGCATGTACCAGGTCACCCTAGAATAGAGGTAGTTGCTACTAATTGGTCTGCCTGGTTAACAATAACCAAGTACAAAAATGAGTGAATGAATGAGTGAATGAATGAATGAATGAATGAATGAATGAATGAATGAATGAATGAATGAGTAAATTAAATGGGAAAAGCTGCAGGTATGAGGCACAATGAAATGGGGCAGAAAATGAGAGTGAGAGAGAGAGAGAGAGAGAGAGAGAGAGAAGGACACAGGCTGGTTTAAAGAGAAAGAAGGCAAAGATGGATTTGAGAAACATGACGGGTTGTACATGCCATTATAAAGCAGTTGATAAGAAACCATTTAATAAATCTGACGCATGGCAGCACAGGGACTGATGCTCTATTTAATGGAGAAAATAATCACAAAAAATGACACTGTAACTCTAGTCGCTTGAAAGGTCCTTCAGTCAGTGAGCAATCTGAAACAATACAAAAGCTTATGGACTGAAGTTGATATGTTACAGGCAGTACTGGGATCTACACAATTAATGACATCTCAAAATATGTACTGTTCTTTCAGCAATTACTGAAATATATACGTGATTGATCAGTCAAAAGGAGCAATCTGATTAAAAAGGTCATTCGAATTAGGTTTGGACCTTTAAGGTTTATTATCAGATAATGCACTGGGGGCAGCTGCAGTGCTGCAGCGGTTAGCGTTGTTGCCTCACAGCAAGAGGTTCTCTGGTTCGATCCTCGGCTGGGGTGCCTTCTGTGCAGAGTCTGCATGTCCTCCCTGTGGTTGCGTGGGTTTCCTCCAGGTGCTCCAGTTTCCTCCCACATCCCAAAGACATGCTGTAGGTGGATTGGACACTCTAAATTGGCCCTAGGTGTGAGTGCATGTGTGTGTGTGTGTGTGTGTGTGTGTGTGTGTGTGTGTGTGTGTGTGTGTGTGCGTGTGTGCCTTCTGTGGAAGGTTGGGTACCGGGCTGGCAACCCGACACCGTAACACTCCACTGCCAATCATGAGTGGACAGGTGATCTGCTGTGGCGACCCCTAACTGGGAAAAGCCGAAAGAAGAAGAAGATCAAATACTCCACTGGAGTAATAGAGGTAAAGGAAATTCATAGCTACTCAAATTTAGGAATAGCAAAAAATCATTTTATTCTTCTAATCAAACACCAAGAGACTGCACAAAGACATAAATAGTTTAGAAGCTTGTAACCTCTAGACATTCATTCAAGGGAATTTTATGCTTTCATATGTTTTTTATCAACTTTGAAAAAAACTAAATTGGAGATTGACTGCTTAATGTTGTCCTTCTACAAGAGAAACAAGACCAAGTAAATTCTACAAGCAATACAAAAGGAATAATGAAACTTGAAATATTATTATTTTATTTTAATTTATTAACTGGGGGAGACTACTAATCTATATAGTCCATTTTTAGGTTCAGCCCAGTAGCAGTACATGCAGGAGAGAAATTATAAATACGGGACACCACAGATGGATATGGGAGTCAGATGTGTGATGGAAGACATTTGTTAATAAATATATCAACTTGGAATATAGAGGCTTTTACACTAGACAGTGACTAAAGTCATAGCTAGGGTGGGGCAAACGAATCAGCTGCCCTGAGTGCAAGCTATTAGGAGGCACAACTTCACCATGCTGCAGAACAGCTGCCAATTGGTCACTTTAAGTCAACAATGCTGTCACTGCCGTTGGGCATCTAGACATGAGTGTTGATAGGTCTTGCAACTACAAATAGTATCAGTGTTAGGAACTGAAGCAAGGCGCCAGTACCGTTGTTTGCTATAGTTTCTGAAAGTGTCAACTTACAGACTTGTAACCCCTCAGAAATAGGTTTTAATTGCATAATTACATGCCTGGCTTCTTTCATGATAAGTTAGAGCCTCTTATCAGTCTGCCGCTTACGGGATCACATCTTATGCTGCAGATCATTGTATCTCCAATAGGGAGTCACACCGTTGCCCAAATTCAAAATCATGTACTCTGCCTCCCATTTCAGACAAATATACATCAATATATTCTTGGTACCCTTGATTTCTGGTGAAAAACAAAACTCTTTCATAAAGTCGATTCTTTTTGGTACACAGTATGCCTGAATTTTTTTTTTCATAATTGTCATTTTCCATTTCCTTTTTCTTTTATAGCACATTATTAAGTATTTCAATGGCTTCTTTACCTCTGATATGAAGATACATGTCTCATGGACATTTTTGGTTTACATACCGAGGCCCCTCACATTACAATGCAGCTTAAAACTTTGAATCTAGAACTTTCAATGTCTGACACTTTGTACTACAATTTCAGATTAATTGGTGGTTGGATTGTCACCACAGACTAGGTAAAAGTAAATATCTTTTAATGAATAGAAGCAACAGACTTCTTTGTGCAGTCAAATTAATTTCAGTATTGATTTTGTTATAAAAACGCTAAAACTGAATTCACGAAGGAATAGGATAAGCTTAAATGTCCAAGGCCAAGATTCAGAAACAGGCCCAGCCACTAGCAGTAAGGTTGCTGCAAAAAGGGCCTTTTAGTGAGATCACAGAAATCAGCAGTTCAGAGACATGGGTCTATATTATAACAACGAATGATCAGATGATCAAACGTTGTTATATCGACCCCTAAATATCGAAAATCCAAAACAGTGAACAACCAGAACAGCAATTTTTTTTCCCCAGGGAAATAAATCGCTGTTCCCACAAAAAAACAAAACAAAAACAAAAACAAAACACTAATCACTAAATAAAGTGCCCCCCCCCCCTACTTAAATATACCAACTCCAAGATCGCACTACAGTGGAGGAAACGGTACAACCTGGACGGCAGGCCCAGTGATTTCTTTCCCTGGGAAAAAATTTGCTGCTCCAGCCGTTCACTATTTTGCCAGTCCGACATGTAGTGTTCGCTCTAACAGCGTTCGATCATCTGATCATTCGCTGTTCTAAAGTAGACTCAGAGACATATTAGCCACAATGAAGAAAAAAGTAATTATCAGCTAATTTGCATGCTTCTGAAACACTTGGTGATTGCTGCAAGTGCTAAAAGGCTCTTTTCTGCTACTATTGGAATAATTAAAAGTGGCAGCCGATACATCAGAGTAACACAGGCACTCCCTCTTACATACCTCCACATAAATATACACCACCCAAGCATACACTCGGACATACTACCATTTTTCTTACCTGTCCCTGAGTTTAAAGAATATCCCTAGTTTGCACGTCCCCTTGCAAATCACAAATGATTACAGTAATTCAGTAATATGTATTTATTCACATTTGTTTACTGGGAAGTCCAAGAGAGTAATAAATAACCATTTTCAGTGGAGGCCAGGAGAGAAAAGTTCTGGAGAATTAAATAATATAAAATAAAACATTAGTATAGGTGTATATACATACAATATAACAGTGAAATACGTAGGATACAATAAAAGAGCGAGAAGACACCACTGATGAAATAACAAAGGAAAAAAAAAGACAAATATGACAATCAGTATAAATAAAAGTATTAGACGCATAGTCTACTATGTTAGGAAATAAAAAAATGATGATACAAGTCCTCCTTAAGAATGGTAAGAGAGCAAATGTTGAAAGGGTATCAACAGGTAGTATAATGAAAGGTAATTAAGAATGTAAAGCATTTCTTGATATAGATGAAGATGTAATAATAAACATTAGTGTTTCCTTCTTATTGTTCTATAGTAAATGCATACAGTGGCAAGGCTGGTTCTCTGTTACATTTTTAAGTGGATTAGGGTAATATGTACAGAGACTCCATGGCGTCATCACCCAAGCTTTGTCTGAAGTCTTGAGCATGACCCCTCTATATCACAGACCGTCAATAATGCCAGATATTATAGCTTCATACATTTTTGTGTCCCTAATATGTTATGTGCAAAACCTGAATTCTGACAACTTTTTATGTGAATTATGGTAATTTTAAAGAATGACCATTGTGTCTAGTGTCCCCGTATGAATTTTATGCAGCATCAGGAACATTTTAACAATATTTTTTATAAAGTTGATCACAAGATGGTTTCTATAAAATAAAAAGGAAGAACAAACTTAGGAGGGATGATTATGATTATCAAAATAAGACTGTTTACCCAAAACTGAAGAACAAACAGCAAGAAAGTACTTGACAACCTGTATTACAGATTAACAGTAATGAATTCGACAGTTATTCCATTCACCCAAACCAATCTTCCCCTTTGGAACAACAGACATTGATGCATTCCAAGAAACTGGCCAACAAACGAGGGGAGAACTTGGAGGAATTTGGCCACTATCAGTATGGCCACTGGAATTAGAACTGAAGATAATACAATTGATGGTGAGAATTTCAACCTGCAGTTTTCCCCGTGGGATGGCCTCAGGTTTGGATTCCATTCTGGACAAGCACGGTACCAACCTGCAGTTTTCCCTGTGGGATGGCCTCAGGTTTGGATTCCATTCTGGACAAGCACAGTACCAACCTGCAGTTTTCCCCCTGGGATGGCCTCAGGTTTGGATTCCATTCTGGACAAGCACGGTACCAACCTACAGTTTTGCCCGTGGGATGGCCTCAGGTTTGGATTCCATTCTGGACAAGCACAGTACCAACCTGCAGTTTCCCCCGTGGAATGGCCTCAGGTTTGGATTCCATTCTGGACAAGCACAGTACTGCGCCTGCTTCTTCCTTCTTTAATTTTAACATTTTTAATGTTACAGATTTACCTATTGGTCCCATTCATCACAGCTTGTTTGTTAATGGTTTTAACTTTATTAATTTAAAAGTTTTTGCTAGGAAATTGAATTTGCAAATTTTGGTTGGGGGTGATAAGGAAGCAGGTGTTTGCGAATTGCCATTAAGTCAAAGAGTACGTTTAATCCTCCCCTTCATCCAGTCGTACAAGCCTTTGACAGAAGATGTGAAAAAGAAATCAGGAGTTTATTGACTGAAAGGGAAAACTGATCTTTCTACAATCCATCTAAAAATGAGAAGGCTATTGTAGATGAGTTTGCTTCCAACAAAAACATTAGATGTATGAAGCCGGACAAAGGCAGTGGTATGGTGTTAATGGACATTGTTGACTATCAGGGGAGGATGAATTATGTTGTTTGACACTGACACTTACCACACAATGTCCATTAATGAAATCACAACAGCTTACAACATGATTAATTTATATCTTGATGATTAACTGGTACTTTATAGTACCATCTCTAATGATTTATTCCAGTTTTTAAGGGTCGACAGTCCGATTATAAAAATATTTGGTATTCCTAAGATTCACTCGGACATGGGCAGTCCACCTCTGTGACCCTCTGTGTCTTCTGGAGGCTGTATTACTGAACCCCTTGCCAGGTTTGTAGACATTAAGCTGAAAAATCTATTGGTCAACACTTGGCACATTCTGAGAGATTCTTAGGATTTTATTGACAAACTGAGGTACATCCATGTAGATGATGACTGCTTGTTGATAACCATGGACGTTAAGAACTTATTTTCAGTTATACCACATGATTGTGGGTTAAGATGGTCCGTAAAACTGTGGCACACCATGATGCACTCTCAGATGTGGATGTTAAGTTACTACAAGAATTTATGGGCATTGTTCTCAATAACAACGTCAAATTTTTTGATGATGAATACTACAAGCAGATATAGGGGGTAGCTATGGGGGCCACATCTGCCCCGATTTATGCTAACTCAGTCCTTTACTGGTGGGAAAAAGAAATTGTCTTTAAAATGAACTATTCTGAGAGATGTCTGGCATATTTTTGTTATTTGGACAACATCTTTTTAATCTGGAAGGGTGACTCCCTTCACTTAAAGGAATTTATTGGGGAACTGGAATGGCAGCTCCTTTTTTAAAATTTACCTTTAATTCCAACAATCAAAAATTCACTATCTTGATGTAGGTATCATGAAGGAGCACCAAGGTAAATTTGAAACCAGCCATCTACTGAAAGCTGGCATTCAGTAATTCCTTTCTGCACTACAGTAGCAATCACCCTATGTACAAAAAAGGGGGTTAGTGATGAGTCAGTGCATTAGGGTTTCTAGACTAGCATCAAGTCATGAACAGTGTTTAGCTGAGTTAGGCATATTGAAGGATATGTTTAGTGAAAGGGACTATCCCAAAGATCTTTTAGAGGTGAATCTTAAAAAAGTGCTTGACGTGAGGAACAGGAGGTTTGGACGCATTATTAAGGTGGTTTTGCAACATATTTAGAGAAATGTTGGTCTAGACACATCTCATTCAACAAACAGATTTTCCAGTCATATGGTTTTCCATTATTCTACAGACTCTGAAGGCATTAAAAAGACTACATGGAGAAACTGGAACATCCTAGATGGAGTTGGTTGCTCTATGGCACTTTTTACTGATTCACCCAACTTTGTTTATAAGAACAGGAAAAACATTAAGAACATTTTAGAAAAAACTACTATACATAGTTTGCATTCCTTATACAACATATTTAGATGTGGTAACTTTAAACAGTGTCATTCATTGACACCAAAGTGAATGGGGGATTTTATACATTATCAATAAGTGGAAAAAAACTGGCTGATACAATTGTAGGTCGAGGAAGATTATGTATCTTGCCAGATGCTGTTCTTGTCTTGCTTTCAACACAGGAAAAAACTGACAATGCTTTAAACAAAATAATTTATCAGCATAACTACAGCCTTAGCCAGAAAGATGATAGAAGTGCTCTGGCTTGGCATTCTCTTTTATGTAGCAACTTTTTAAAATTCAAGTTTTCTATATTGGAAAAATTAATTCTATTCTGTTTATTGGGGACTGGAGAAATAAGTTGCTTTACAGAGAGTTGATCTGGCAGTTACGAATGGATACAACAACATTTCCAGGACTAAATGAATTTATTCCCATTCTTAGTGAATTAAAAAAACATGCTATGAACATTTAAATATTTAAGTAGCAATCATTTTTAATAGGGTATCCTGAGGCTTTCTTCTACAATTATTTTTATATTGGCTATCTTTCCAGCAATGATTTACTATTTTGTGCCTTTAAATTCTTAATGGGTTTTTGATTGAGGGGACAGGTGTTTGGTATTTAAATCAGATAAACATTATTTCCAAGCATGATTCTGATGAAGTCCTGTTCATTAGGGGGATGAACGCGCTTAATTGGCTTGTATTTCTATTCATTTTATTCACTTTATTAAAGTTCAATTCACTGTAATGAGCTGTGCGCTGGTCATTTTTTTTTTTGGGGGTTATGCTGCAAAATCTGTTATTCCATTAACTTCAGATGTGACTTAGGCTGATTTTAAAATGTCCCTGGTGTCAAGTGGGTTCCAGTCCTTAGTTTTGCAATAAGTGTCCTTTGGTCAGACATGCGCGCACACATACACACACAGGCTTACATCACTCATACATCTACATACACACATAAGCTTCCACACACACATACAAACACTCACATACATCCCCCAACATTACCTATCCAATAATCTCCCTAGCACTTACCTCTGATATGATCAGAGTACTGGTTGACTGCAAACTTTTGATCAAGATAACTAATGCACCTAGTGGTAAGGGTTTATGCAGTTGAGAGTTTCTATGAATCACTTGGCTTTACCACAAGCATTTGTGAGGTAGAGCACATGGCTAATTAACATATGCTACTCCCCTGGAATGTCTCATGAGTATTTGCAGGAGGCCAGATAGACAGCCCCTTGCAGTACTGCACCTCATTGAGCTAAGGCACGGTGTAGGCTTGTGTCTGAATCAGAAAAGACTGCTGCCAGCAGTAAAAAAGACTTGCTTACCACTGGTTGTAATGTTTTTGAATCCCAGCCCAAAGCTTTCTTAGGCATTATGTTGTTGCATGAATAATGAAAGATATCCACTACAACATAGAAGAATAATGCACGAGGATAAAATGAGTTGTGGAGCTTTTCCATTGTGACAAGGGAAAAATAAAAGCAGACCATTACTTCTGACAGCATGTCAGATCTGCAGTGCAAGAGATACGTTAATAAATAGACCAGGCAACAAAATCTTGGCCTTAGAATATTTAAGACATACAGAGAAAGCCGCTTCTTCATAGAGTATTTTCTAATAAGTGCTGAACCCTCCCCCCCAAGTCACATGACTACTTGTATTTCCTACAGGCAAACTTTAACACATAGCTGTTCAAGGCAATTAGTGGGGAGCACCATTGTTATACATAAGGTCCTGAACAAATCTTCATCTAAGGGAACTGAAAGTATCATAAAACTATTTTAATAATAGCAATGGAATGTGAAAAAGGTTAGAAAAACCTAAGTGGTTTAAATATATCAGGGTTACTTAACTATGGATCAAGCTTTCCATCTGTGCCAAACTGGTCAATGCTTATGTAAACTAAAAAGTGTGCTTGATAAATGTCATTCTTATACTTCACTGAGGCATATGCATGCAGTGGTTGTTCTTTAGGTCAGTTTTTGAATGTCATGGCCTTGCTTGTCTGAGGTAGCAGTATACTTTTGTTTTTATCCACTGAAGTGTAATCTTGGAGTTGGAATACATTTTTGTTAGGTAGTACTTTTCATAACTGAATATTTGGAAAAGAATAACTCAAATTCTTGAGATTCAACTGAATGTAAGAAGATCTTTAAGATATATGTGTGTATATATGGGGAACACATCATGAACAAGCATCATAATAAAGCTGAAAGGTTGAATAAATAAATGCAACAACACTGAGTACTGACCAATGTGTGTTTTTATTTTGTAAGACATCAGTATATTATGCATTTGTCAATGTGTGCTCATTGGACATGTAGTAGATAGACTGAACATCTACAGGGCTAGTTATTTGACAGGTTTTGGATGTGAAAATCCAATATGAAATGGGACATTTATATGTCAAAATGTACAAATGAGAAAAAAAGATAAATAAGTAGCACTCTGGCACAGTGAGGGTATAAATGGATAAAATATATGTTGGAAAATATAAATTGAAATGAGATGGAAGAAGAATTCTGGTGTTGAGTGTAACAAGGAATACTTGTTACACAATGTAGGTTCATTGACACCACACAGCTTGGAAGTGGATGACATGATGATACAGAGGAGGCTGGACATCCTAATTATGCAAGAGGCAAGAAGAAGGGCAGTACAGTGAAGCCACTTGGCTTGGAATCCAGAGTTTACTACTCAGGAGGGGGACAGGCTAGAAATGGTGTGGAAATTGTGGTGAGAGAGAGGCTTCAGACGGCAGTGAGGGATATCATCAGAATTAGTGACAGACTCATGGCAATCAGACTCCAGTGTAATGATAGGGCAGTATTCATAATCTCAGCCTATACCCCACAGCAGGGTTATAATAGTGAGGAAAACAGTGCATTCAGACAGCAGTTGCAGGACCTACTAGATACAGCAGGACAGCATGAATTGGTGTTGATAATGGGTGACTTGAATGCACATATTGGGACAGAAAGAACAGGATATGAGGACTGCCTGGGTCCACATGGGTGGGGCAACAGGAATAAAAACTTTTCACTGTGTGATTCCTTTTTAAGTCTGTAATGGACACATTCAGGCCAATAAAGCCAAACCTCAGTAGCTGTGGACATGCATGTTAGAGACTTAAAAAGGAAAAAAAAGTCATGGACTTTTAGAACCGCCTTGTAGCTGAAACACCTGATGTCCTTAAGGGGTCATTTGAATATACCCCATGTTACCGCTAATGCAAGAGGTTTCAAGGAATCACACAGTGAAAAATCTAGCTTGGGTGGAGTTTTCTTTTAGTTTTTACTGATTGTTTTTTCTGTGTGACTTTGGTACTCATTGTTTTAGTTTGTTAGTTGGGATATTTTACAGTCACCCTATGTTGCCAAATGTTAGCCAAATATTCCACTTATGTTGTGCTGAAGAGGCCATAAGAAGGCTAAAACATGCATGTCCATAGCTAGTGGGGTTTGGCTTTATTGGCCAGAATGTGTCCCTTATAGACTTAAAAAGAAAAACAAAGTCATGGGTAATTAAAACTGCCATATGACTGCAACACCTGATATCCTTAAGGGGCCAATTGTATATATCCTATATTACCTTTAATGTAAGAGGTTTCAAGGACTCACACTGTGAAATGTCTAGCTTGGCTAGATTTTTTTTCTTTTAGTTTTTACTGATTGGTTAAGTAACTTGTTCAGTTACACTGAGCAATTGGAGGCGGAAAGAGTCAAACCATGTAACCTTGACAACAACAAGTGGATAGTTAAGAGAGTTAAGCCTTAATCCTCTGCACTAACTGCCAGACCTTTGTTAATGTCTTCATTTTAATATAAATCAGTGAGGCTAAAAACATTGAGGTTTACAGTCAGTCAGAAATGCCAGTCATTCGAATTGCACAGTTTTTGTTCAGAAAATGCACATTGGTGCATAACAAAGCTTGTTTTATTTTCTAAGTGAATTTGAGTAGCCTGCCAAAGTAGTTACAATATAAAGGAATACGTGTTTAATCTAGCTATTTCGGCAGGCACTTGGGTGTATAATGCACTGTGTTTGGGCTATAAAAGTTTTGTCTGGCACATAGTGCAGATGATTAAGGGTATGCGCTGTTAATGAGCAGTTACTGAGTAGTGCAGGGTTTGATTTCCTCTGCAAGTTTTGTCTTCTGCATGACTCTTGACCAAGTTACTTCACCAGACAGTCAGTACTCCTATGCTGCTCCTGAAAAGGGAAACTTGTGTCAAGGGGGCTCTCCCTGGCTCTAGCAAATGTGTTATACTTTTGTTTTTTGAATTCCTGCACCTTTCACATAGCCGCTAATTAGTACTTCACTATATGCTATTAGATTATGAATCCCAGCAAGGTTCTTGTAGATTAATGTGTTGCAAGATGGATTTTCAATAAGCATGAGTTGTGAAGGAAGAAAAGTTTACCGTTGTTCATGTTATCTATTTTTAATGTGAAACTGCTTTGTTTTATTTAACAAATGGCTGTCAGTGTTTTACTGTAACATTTGAAACAGAAGTTTTAAATTAAATCCAAATCTCTGATGATTGTAAAAATAAAGAAAAAAATAGCATGAAGACTGACTCTGAACAGTGTTTAATGGCAATTGAGCAGAAATGGCCAAGTAATGAGATACTGGTATGGCAGGGCGTCTCTGTTACCCTCCCTAGGGCCCAGTTTTGCAATGATCCAGCTCTGAATGCATGTGTGTGTCACCGCTGAGTACTATGAGAATCTGTTTTCATGGAAAGGAAATGATGAATAGTCAGATGTATGATTTTAAATGGAGTCTGTCTAAACGACAAGTTACATGTGAACTGTAAAAGGGGTCTATCTAGACTAAGTTGTGCTTCTTCTCGGTTGAAGGTGGAAGACATTTTTATTTATACCAGTTTTTGCCTACACTAATTCTTTTGGAGAATGGATATGGTTTATTACCAAGTAAATTCTGCCCTTCACATTTTTATTATGTGCATGTTAATGAGTAATAAAATACTTTTTAGTGGGATTCTATCTACCTCATTTATTAATTGGGCAAATAGAATCCCAAACATGACTTGCTTATGACTGGTTGAATATTAGAAAGAGCAATTTGACATCAAAATCTTGAAGTACTGCACTATTGTAGGTCTGATGCTGGACATGCCAGTGAGAGAAGATGCTATCTGAAATGTTGTCTGCAGCCTTATCTCTCAAATCTACTTCACTTTGAGGAACGTTTCTCATTCGGAGTCTTAAAAATTCCATGTTCCATGAAGTTCCATACTGAAAGAGTGTGAGGTGATGAGAAGATTTCACTAAGCAGGTGTTATTTTCCTGTGCTTGTTAGGATGTTTGATAATCCCACCACATCCTACTGTATATGTGAGAGGAAGGACTTTCTTAGTTTGTTGACCACAGCATGAACAATGACCATGTCATAGTTAGCTTTAGTCGGAGTTGTGGTGCCTAATTTTGGCCCCAGGCAGACACGACACTCAGGAACTTCTTACACTGCCCAGTGATATACACGCCTATTTAGCAGACAGTGGAATCATCATGTACTAGGATATTTGTTGTTACCAGGTAACAATGCCTGCCTTATCAATACCTGCTGTGGTGACATTGTCTTCAGTCACACTATTTGCTTGGTTATCATTATGCATACTTAAGCCATGCCACCATGAAAAGGGACCATGGCTTGACTTACATGACCAGCTGTCGCTCCCAGGCATGCCTTGGAACATCTGTTACTGTCTGTAAATTTGATGTGTGCTAGATAGGAGTTACCTACTTCCAGTATCAGAGCTGCTCTGTGAAGATCTACAGTTGAATGTACATTGCTGTCTTTTCACACATGCTGTCAGAGCAGCTCTTGGTGATCCTCTTTCTACAGCCCACAATCATGTTGTCTACTTTCCACACACCCGAAATGTTTAATTTGTATACTGTGCCACCTTCTGCAAATTCCTGGATCTGCCACTGGTCAATGTAATGGGAGATGAGCAGTTCGGATTCAGATCAGGATGCAGCACCACTTACCCAATGTTTGCAGTGAGACAGATAGATGAGAAGACAATAGAGATGAGAAAAGACTCCAACTTGACATTTCTAGACTTGGAGAAAGCATATGACAAGGTCCCAAGAAAGCTGATTTGGGCAGTATTGTGGTGGTTTGAAGTCCCAGAAACACTGGTAGAATTAGTGCAGGCTATGAATGTATGTCATTCCAAGGGGATCCAGTACCTGACAGCCTGGGAGGACACGACTGACAGAGCACAATACCTTGCCAGAGACGGCCTTCATCTGTCTCCCCTGGGCTTCAGGTTTATGGCAAAGGCTCTTGACTCCCCATAGTGCCCTTTTTAGGAAAAGTCATGAGCACAAAATTACCAACATGAAAAAATCTTCTAAACAAAATTTAAAGGTCATGCTGCTAAACGCTAGGAGTCTTAGCATGAAACTGCTCTCAATGCAAACATTCCTTACCCTGGAGGATGCTGACATTTGTGCAGTCACTGAAACCTGGTTCAAAGCTGCATAGAGCACCCCAGCCTTACCAGGGTACTCATCCTACCATACTTTCAACCCCCAAATGGAGGGCTACAAAGCCAAAGGAGGCAGAGTTTCAATATTTATCAAAGACATACACACCTCCAGGCTGGTCAAATGATATGACATGTAGGAAGACACTCCAAGTGCAGTTAACTGTTGACAAAACACCTATTCAAAGCATAGTTAGCTACAGACCCTCAACCATGACTCAAGACGCCCACTCCACCTATCTGGACTTACTTGAATCCATCAAGATTCAACCCTCTACCCTCATCCTGGGTGACTTTAACTACCCAAGCACAGAGTGGAAGGCCTATTCTAGCCCAAGTATGAGTGGCCAGAGATTCCTTGACTTCGTCAATGCCAATGCATTGGATCAGCTGGTCGACACCCCTACAAGAGGTGAAAATATCCTGGACCTGGTACTAACCAACATGAGTAGCCACTATAGCACCTCTACAGTTCATCCTCCTTGGTAAGATCTGAGCATAAACCGATCACCTTCAAAGTCACCATCTCCCCTGACCCCCCCCCCCCCCATCAGAGACAAACAAAAAACTTTTCCAAAGCTGACTACAATCCCCTGAGAGCAGGTATAAGCAACTTCTCAGCCACCTTCCCTTCAGTAGGAACTAGCACTAATGTCCAAGCCTACACAAAAAAACTATATGAGCACCTACATAGCTGTATAGACTCAGCAATACCTGACAGGACCAAATCATCTTCCTCAAGGAAGAGTAAACCTGTCTGGTGGACAACAGCAATAAACAAACTCTATAATAAAAGGGAAAAAAAACTGCTGTCCAGGACCAAGAAAGAGCAGGTGCAAAGTTGGAAGCAATCTCTCCTTTGTCTAAACAAGCAAATAAGGTCACTGGTGAAATCCTCTAAGGCTAACTTTGAGTCCAAATTGGGCACATCCACTAAGTGCAATCACAAGTCATTCTTCAAATATGTCCGCAGTCTGAAAAGTAACACCCAAATCTGCTCTGAACTGGTGGCCAATAACACCACATACACAAATGCCGTAGATATAGCCAACCTACTGGCATACAGGTTCAGTGCAAACTTCACCCCCCCTGTCACCCCCATTAGTACACCGGGACATCCCCACTGCCTGCTCCCTCCCCTCATCACCAGGGAGCAGGTTTTTAATGCCCTCTCAAAGGTAACAAATACAGTCTCCATGGGACCCAGCAACATCCCTGGCTGTATCCTACATGAACTCAGGCATGAGCTGTCAGCTCCATTAGGCACTCTATTCAACCAAAGCCTGAGCACTGACTTCATCACAGCCAAATGGAGGACAGCCACTGTGATCCCTCTACACAAAGGTGGAGCATCCACTGACCTAGGCAGTTATAAGCCTGTCAGCCTAACTAGTCTGTTCTGCAAGGCCATTGAATGCATTATCATGGACCTTATAAACAAGGACATTGGCAACCTCCAAATGCTTGACCCCACACAGTTTGGTTTTGTCAAATGGAGATTGTGCCTATTAAACTTGGTTGAATTCTTCAAAACAGTCACCAAAGCCATGGAAGAGGGCAAGACTGTGCACACTGCCTACCTAGACCTAGCCAAAGCCTTCAACACTATTCCCCACTCAGGCATAATAGATAAACTCTCCCAGCTAGGCATCAACCCATATGTTACCAGATGGGTAGTTAACTGGCTCACTAATATGGGTAGTTAACTGTCTCACTGATAGAACCCACTCAGTCAAAATAGGGGAAGCCACCTCTAGTAGTAAACCCATAATGAGCGGTGTACCCCAAGGATCGGTTTTGGGGCCTCTACTGTTTGGGACACACTTTTCTGAGGTGCAAGCCAAAACCAGTGGTTTGTGGCTGACTAAGTCTGCAGATGATTGCAAGCTAGGTTCTGTCTTAAACTCCCCTAGTGATGTGAAAATCCTCCAAGAGGGCCTTACCCAAACAAATGACTGGTGCCAGAAGCATGGCCTCAAACTGAATGCCAAGAAATGCATCATTATCCCCTTTGGGGAAAATGGAGTCCCAACTAATTATCACATTAATAACAATGTACTAAGCATGCAATCAGTTGTGAGGGACTTGGGCATCCAGGTCAATAGCAGCCTGACTTTTGACCGCCATGTTGCCTCTGTTGTACAGAATGGTTTCTACATGGCCCACCTCATAAGTAAGGATATTGTATCCAGGCACAAGGAGGTCCTAACATCCCTGTGCTCCTCCCTTATCAGACCATTATTGAGTACAGTGCCCCCTTCGGCATACACCTTGCCAAGCACATGCAGCAGCTGGAGAAACCACAGAGGTTCCTGACCAGGAAAATCCAGGGTCTCAAACACCTGTTCTATACTGATATTCTAAAAGCCCTGTCCCTCTACTCAGTCTTGTACAGACTGCTCAAAGGTGCCCTGTGTCTGGCATACAAGGCCATCTCAGACCCAGCCCTGATGGTGTTGGTGCACATTTGTAAGTCAAACTCCACTCGCGCAACCCGCATGCAAGGCCTCAACCTGGTCTGTGACATTAATAGAACTTGGCAAGATAGATTTCTGTCCCAAAGACTCTCCCATCTATGGAATAGACTTTGTCTCCATGTCAAGCATAGTACCTCTCTAGCCCTCTTTAAGATGAACCTGGATGACTAGATGGGAAACAGAAAATACACCCCTTGGATCCCACCTGTGTCTCTGCTGGACAGGGGAAACAGGTGCTGACTTATGTACAAGGACTCAATGACTCAAGTATGAACAGTGTTCGGTCTCACACAGGGTTCCCAGTGGGAGTGGGTGTGCACCAGGATTCAGCTCTGAGCCCATTGCTGTTCATACCAGTGATGGACTACATTAGCAAACAGGTCTATGGGACAGATCAGCAAAGTTGCTCTATGCAAATGATGTGGCATTACAGGAAGACTCTGAGTAAGAACTTCAGCAAAGTATAGTGGAATGGAATGTAAAACTGAAGTCACATGGGATGAAACTAAGCACAGATAAGACAGTGGTAATGGTAACAAATTTGGGAAAATCAGAAGACGCTGAGAAGTGAGATAGAAGGGAAGACAGTGGAAGAGGTTAACAGCTTCAAGTATCTGGAGGGGGTGGTTGAGGAGAAGGAAGTCTGAATGAAGAGGTCAAAGCTAGAATCAGAGGGGCTGCAGCCAACTAGCATAGAGTCTCAGGTGTAGTGTATGACAGAAGAATGCCAAAGAAGCTGAAAAGTAAGGTGTACATGACAGTGGTGCGACCAGTACTACTGTATGGTACAGAAACCTGGGCAGTAAAGGCAGAGCAGATAAGGAAGCTAGAGGTGATGGAAATGAAGTGTTTGAGAAGGGTGGTTGGATGCACACTGTGGGACAGATGAAGAAATGAGGACATAAGAGAAGAAGCCACGTAGCTCCAATTGCAGGAAAAAATCAAATAAAACAGATTATGGTGGTTTGGACATGTACAGAAAACCAGAAGACAAAGTGGTGAAGAAAATTTGGGACAGACAGGAAGAAGGTAAGAGGAAATGAGGACGTCCAGCAAAGAGGTGGATGGATTGTATGAGAGAAGATCTGTGACAGGCATGAGTGTCAAAGAAGGCAGTAGTGTGGCATTGAATTGAGAGAGATGGTGACAGTTAATATGATACACTGACCCCATGAAGAAAATGGGAAAAAAGGGGGCTGATGATGATGACGAAAGAATACTTGAAAGTTCTACAGGTTGTACTGGAAAGGCTGCATATGTGAAGCAGTGTTTTCAGACAGGAACAGCATCTTCTGCAGATTGTAAAGACCATAATAATACAGACCAGACTTGTAAAGATGCAGGAGCTTCTTCCTCTGTTAAATGTCCTTCAGGGATGTCACTTTCCTTGTTCCTTTTATGAAACTACTGCACAGTTGCTACTTTGTTCAAGAAAAGTGACAATTGTTGCCCAGAGGAGACACCTGATCCATTGACTAGTGTAACTATTGAAGGCTAAGCTAGTACAGACCTAGAAGAGAACCAAAATAGGGAGAAGGCAAAAAAAAGCAAAAAAATCTGGAAAAAGCCACAAATAATTGGGGATAAAGACTCGAAATCAGGGATAAATGTTAACTATTGCTCTTTTAAACTTTTAAAGCTTCTGGAATAATAGGTTTTGAATTAGCATGCATTTCCTGAAGTATACAAAGACTTAAACTCAAATGTATGACATGATTTAGTGACTTCATTTCTCAATGGTTTGCCAGAAAACTTTAGATTTTTATGAGGAATAGACCAACATTGTGAGGCAAAAATCTTGACATCTGGACAGCTGAGACATAGGAGTGCTGGCACCTTTTAATTTCTTTCTTGTCTTTGAAATATGTAAAGTAAGGGGCGGTGGAGTCAGAGAGGACACTAAGATGTTTAAAATTAGTTCTGAGACTAACTGATGACAAGAGTGTGAAAGCAATTACAGAGGACAGGCATATCCTATTTTTCATGTTAGAAGACACAGTTCAGTGAGCGAAGAATTGAAGGAGTTGAGGAAAAGAACAGGCAGACGAGAAGAGAAGTTTTATTTCCGTGAAAGTTTCACTGGCCCCACAAGGAAAAAAACAAGATAAATAAAAGAGAGTGGGTTACATAATATTCAATTAAAAAGATCTGTTTTAAGAAAAAGGAATTTGTATGGAATGGCTGCTAAGAATATAGAAGGTCTGATGTATTCTGAGATGATTGGCATATCTAATTCAGAGAAGGAAGGTAAAACGAAATGTGAATTACCTGAATTTATTAAGAAGGTGACTTTAACAAGATGGAAGTAGTAGGGTGCATATGAAATCAGTATTGAAAAACAGCAATGACAGGAATTGTTGTGCAGAGATTTAAAAGATGGAGGTCTTTAGGAAAATGAGAAAGACTTCAGTGAGTTTTATGATTATTTTCCCTAAAATAATTTTAACAATTTCTTAACAACAATCAGCGGCAATCATAAAATGAAAGAACATCATTGGGTATTACCTGCATAACAATAACACTTTCAAGTAAACAAGAGAGCTTTAGCCTATGGCAACCTTTGTGTTAATTGATACTGGCTTAGGGCCTAAACAAGTCTCACCTTGTAATACCTTTTGCAATGCACTTTATTTAGTAATCTTGGTTACATCTTGTAATTCAGAATCTCATGTGAGCTTAATACAGCCTTTTAAGTGAGAAGTCTGCAAGGAAGTCTCATGATGTTATCAAACCTTTGGAAAGCACACTCTAGCTTTTAAGATGTCAATTTTATAGAAGTCAGAACACATTTTTTTAACCATTCTACTTTCAGAGAATGACTTCCAGAGCTTACATTTAGTAAATAACTATTTTTTTCACATACAACTAATGCCTGAGGAATCTAATGCAATAGAACTCAGCCAAGATCTGAGTGGCCAGCAAATGCCTTATAGCAACAGTTGAAATTTATTTATTTATTTGTTTAACATTTGTTAACCAGGAAAGTCCGACTTGTAACGAGCCAATTTTCAGTGGAAGCCTGGGGAGAAATGCTCTAGATGCATGTCTTTGCAACATGGGAGGAAACCAGAGTACCCGGAGGAAACCCACATGAATGCAGGGAGGATATGCAGACTCCACAAACAGAAGGCACCCCAGCCGAGAATCAAACCGGAGAACCTATTTTTGTGAGGTGACAACGCTACCGCTGCACCACTGCGCTGTCCAAAATACAGTATTACAACAAGCAAATGTAACTCAGGTTTTTTTTTTACCTTAAAAACAAATGCTTGTCAAGAATTTTTCATTGGGATACAAACCCAAATCATTGGATAATATTCTGTACCAATGTTACCTCACCTGGAGACATACTATTATTAGAACTGTATCTCCCACTCTGTCTCCGTCTGTCTTTCTCTCTCTCTTGCCCATAAGGCAGTACGGTGCAATGTCTGTAATGCTTTATAGTATGAAAAGAATATTAGTTCAGGATTTTTAATTTCCTGGAGTTATTCCCACTTTTCCAAAGCATGTTCACGTTTGACCTTTTTACCATTTGATTTAGATGTTATTTGAGATATTTTGCAGGCACTCTAATGCTTATGGAAATCAAGCTTGATTTTAAGCTTGGCATTTCTAAGGTATAACCAAACAATCCATTTATGCTGTTCTGATAAGGTCACTAAAAAGAGGCTGAAGCATGCCTGTCTAAGGCTAGTGGAACTTGGCTTTATTGGCCCCTGAATGTACACATTAAGATTTAAAAAATAAAAAAGTCATGGACAGTATGTCCTTACAAGTCATTTGCATTTATCCCATAGTCCTCCACTACAGAAGATTTAAGGTATTACACAGTGAAGACTCTAGCTTTTCAGTGTCTTTCTTACTGTTTTTACTGAATGGTTTGTTTGTGATGTTTTTGCCCTCTTTTTTGGAAATTCTAGCTTTCAACTGCATCTCTCATCTACTGAGAAAGACATTAGGATAGGTTTGCTTATGGTGAGCATGCTTATACAGCTGTGCTTCCTGGACTAATAGCAACCCCAGAACTCGGTCTATTACAATTACTTGTCTTAGACAGACTTGTGTCCAGTTTGACCTAAATGTCCAGAATTTCACCACAGGTTTGGCTATTAAACATATGTTGCTCATTACATTCATCTATAATTACACAAGTCATGAAGTCAGCATTAGTCACCGTCAGTAGCATTCTGATTTTAGCTACACTTTTTTGTGTACGCTGTTGTATAAGATACATTTTAAGTTCTGTGTATTAATAATGGAGATAAAACGGAATTGTTTAGATCAAGTTGTGCTAATATCCAACTGTCTTTGTAAGCTTTTAGTATAACAGCACTTAGGCAGGTAAGGCTCAGGTGTCTCATTTTGCATGCTGCACATTTGTTTATAACATCCTTTTCTAGTAGAGATTATATACAGTTTTTTAAAGGCCTCCATGCTAAAAAAAGGGAGGTTTATTTACAAGCCAAACAGGAAATTATTTGTAAGCATTTACCTTTTAATGATTACTCTAGTGACGCATGGCAATACTTTAAATAAGCTGGCCAAAGTTATAGACACAGATGTAGATTTTTAAAATGATAATGATAGCTAACCAGCTGCATTAGCATAGAATGATAAAGCTCTGCCTGTGACCAAAGTGACCTGATTTCAATTACTGGCTCAAGCACTTTTTGGAACTGGCATGGGGGAAGGGAAGAATCATGCAGCTAAGTTGGCTTGCATGTTTCAGGAGAAGGGAATGATGGCATGTACCTGTTCATACACACCATGTTAGAATCCCCAGTGGAGACAGGGCTCCCACAAAGGTGCTATCTACAAGGGTACAAGGGTGACAGGACCATTTGATTAGATACATGCAGAGGCATGCATACATCATGGTGATCCATTGCATACCAACCACTGAGATGCTTTGATAATGCATAGGGGACATTACGGCTTAAATACAAAACCCCTGTCATTAATACAGGAATGAAAACTCCCATTTCAAGAGCTGTAGATTTTGTGCATGTGGGAATGACTGAGCTGTAGTGCTCTTGGTTCTGAGGTATTTATGGGTCTATATGATTGCCAGTAGAATACTGCTTGTTAGTCATCAGGAGACTACATAAAAAAAAAAAAACAGTTCTAAGCAAAAGACGGTGTGATACTGACCTACAATTATATCATCATAACATCAAACCCTTATAATTAACACACTATAAAGATCCCACATACCCTTCTAGTAGTCATCCTCTTATCTTCTTTTTCTCCCTCACTATGTTATAATTATAACTGTTTTTTTTTCCTTTCAGCATTTCTCTTAGCCTAATTAGCAGCCTCTATTCCCCATATCCAGCTAATTTTCATCCACCATCAATCAGCTAACTTAGAAATAACCAAGCTCACTAACCTGTTCGAATTACACCCACCTTATACTCACTTATGCTATAGACCTTCTTAAGGAAAATGGACATCACCGCAGCCCCTCCATCCGTAGTTTAGGCCCCATGCAAAAGCAAAACTCTCGATCACCACATCCCCGTAAATATAAAACTAAATAGTGACATTCACCCACACTCTGGTCCAGCTTCCCTTACACACATGCTACAATACAAATATGCGCACACACACACACACACACACACACACACACACACACACACACACACACACACACACACACACACACACACACACACACACACACACACACACACACACACACACACACACACACACACACACACACACACACACACACACACACACACACACACACGCGCACACATGCACACACGCACACACAGTTTCTCACCACTCTCCTCTCCATGCTCTTCCGCTATACATCATTCACATAAACATCAGGAGTATTTGCAACAAGATAAATAACTTTCATGCTTAGATAACACAACACTCCCCCAAGATAGACATTCTAACTGAGACCTAGCTAAAGTTAGATGTAAAATATGATGAAATCATTCTCCCAAGCTATGACATTATAATTGAGTACAGAAGATATAACAAGGCAGTAGGAGTTGCTATTACGTATAAGAAATTCTGTTTAGATCAAAAGCTCAACTCACAATCCTCCTCAAGTTAATAATGCTGAAATCCTCATCTCCCTCCTTTAGCTTAATCAAAAGAAATCCTTATGGATTATTGACATCTATATACCACCAGAAAGCAACATCAGTTCTGCAGATGACCTCTTCTGCTGGGTATCCTCTAATATCCCAACAAAAATATTTGGTGACTTTAACTTTGACTGGACCATTGTTTCCTTTGACAGTTCTGCTAATTGCATAAATTTATACGGTCTCATACAACAAATCCTCTGCCCCACTTCCTTCAAAAAGGCAGAAATAAATGAATTATTAATTGGATTCTTACCTTCTCGCCAAACAAAATCTTTTTCAGCACTGTAGTAGACTCTTTTAAGTGACTGCTTCTCCACCTTTGTCATCAAAAAGCAAACTAACATAAAAAAACATCATACCTTTCAACGCACAAGAAATCTGGATTAAGCCTAATATAATGGGTTGACAAAAGCTATAAATTTAGAACATTTCTAGAACAACAGGATTTGTGTTGGGATGCATTTTCTGAAAGATATGAAGTTTCAACTCAAATATATGTCAGTATTTAGTAACTTCAATTCTCAGTGATTTGCCTGAAAACCACAAATTTTATGAGGAACAGACCAAAAATATGAGGCAAAAATCTGGACATCCTGTGAAAATCTGGAGAGTTAAGACATATGGAAAACATCATCACCTCAGAACAGTGCAATCTGTGAAACTTCAGTAAAGATACTTTTATCTCCAACTTAAAATATGGTAAACTGAACCAACCTGTACCATTTCACACTTGATGAAGCAGTATCTGAATTTAACAGAACTTTCCTAAACATTCTAAAGAAACTTGCTCCAGTCAGAACAAAGTGTGTTAAATCTAATCCATCCCATGGCTATCTAGAAGAACCAAACAGCTTACAAAGCAAACAGACAAGGACTGAAAAACTTGGACCATTACTAAAACACACAAAAACTCCAACATTAAAAACACCTCAGGCACCATACTAAATAACATGTTAAATTGGATAAAAACAAACTGCTATTCACACAAAAGTCAAAAATCAACAGTCTTTCCGGTCTTCTATAAACCAACTTTTACACTGCCAACCATTCTATCTAAGGATCGCCTAGCCTAACCAATCTGAATGCCTCTGAAATCACTGCCACTCTGTTCAGTTCATACACATCCAATTAGTTTCCTCTTTTGCATTAACCTAAACCCCTTTGCCATCAAATCTCATTCTAGCTCAGCAGCCACCACATTTCTTTTTATTGAACCAGTCTTAAGGGCACCTTCTTAAACTTAAGCCTGCCACCCTACCACTTGACAACTTACCTGCTGAATACATTAAACTTGCAGCAGAGTCAATGGCCTATCGAGCCTCTGTTCTAATTAACTAGTTCATCAAAAAATCTCATGTCCCATTCCTCTGGAATAAAATTGTACATTTTTCATCTTCATAAAGGAGGTACCGTAACTGATTTCACTAACTATCATCCCATAGCTATCCTATCCCTTTGTCCAAAGTACTGGAGAAATGTATACAGACCCAGCTTCTCTTCCATATTACTCGACAATCTCTTCTCTTCCCATCCCAACATGTTTTTTTGCCCACACCATAGCAATGTCTGCCCTTCTCAACTTCATAAAGACCGTTAATGTAAATGTAAATGTTGGTAAGACAGTATCGATCCTCTTTCCGGACCTAATAAAAGATTTCAACACCATTTCTCACCAAATTCTACAAAAACTCATTAACCTATGGCTCTCAAAGTTGCTCCTGAACTGGTTTCATAGTGACCTTTCCAACAGATTCCGCTATAATAAATGTTAAAATGAATTGTCATTTGGTGTTTCACAAGGATCCATCTTTTTCCCTATACTCTTCCTTTATCGATGACCTTTCAGTAGCCAATAAAAGTCCCTCTGTTGTACAGTACACTGACAACTCCAGACTTATTTATTCTGGTTTAAAACTTGACACAGAAACAGAATACTGTATCTCAATAGAAAACATGTCTGTCCACCCCACAGCTGTTCCTCAACCCAGAGAAGGTTAAATTACTTCTTTTCACCCCCAACCATTTTGAAGGCCAAAAAGCTACTTTTTCTATACACTCCTTAAACTATACAAAAAATGAACTTGTTCAATATGCAAAACTTGTAGGAGTCTACACAAACAAAAATCTAAAATTTGTCCACCACATTTAACCCACACTTAAGAAAATACACCAGAAGCTAGATTTTCTGTGCAGAGTCAAAATTTACCTAACTGATTCTGCATGGAAACATGCTGTCTCTACACTTGTTCTGCTCACAGTTCTGTACTCTGCAACTATATTTGCCAATTTATATGCCAGTCAGCAGCATACGTTGATATAGTCCTACAACAAAGTAGCTCCATTTGTTGCTCCTTCACAGAACCCACCACTGTTTGGCACTCAAAAAGTTGTTTTACCACTCTACATACTCCCAACTTCTCACCATCCACAACTCCATCAATAAACCTCATAACTGCCCAGCCCTTACCAATATTATCTAGTCCTACAATCCTTCACAATCCTTACAGATATATTCTTATTACTAACAGAAATGCTAACAAATCTGCTGACAAATCTCCCTACTCCAGCTATGCATCTAACATCTTGAAAACTGTCCCAGTTTCTCTTTAACAAGATCAGTCATTCAAAATACACCTAAAATCTCATCTAATAAACTCGTGGCTCTTTTACTCCTGTCCTGAATAAATACACATATAATAAACCCAAGACATACCCTTCTTTTCTATATCTTTGATGCTAACTTCTCCTCCTAGGGCAATTACTATGACCTTCCCCCTTTTTCCCCTAAGATAACCTCCACATCTCTCCTTGCCTCTCCATATTCCTCTTCTTTTCCACGCTCCTTCCATCACCCCATCTCCTCCTGCCTCTCTTCTTCCTCCTATCCCCCTTCTACTCTGTTTGCATCCCTGTAGCTTGTCTCCAACTATTCCTGTTCAGTACTAGACAGGCATTGTATTTTTCATTGTTATTCGCATTCTGTGCTCCTTGTGAATTTCAGTTGCTTCAAATGCTTCAGGGTTCTAAATGTATTCAACTTAATTTGTATTTATTACATGGTTGATTACTTATATACTTGTTTGTTTACAGCTTAATGTTTGTATCAACAGCAGTTTACTTATATTTGTTTTTATTGTACCAATATATTTCTTAAGACACCACTTTTATTGTACCATGATGTTTCTTAAGACACCAAACACTAATAAAGAGTTGGTCATGAAAGCTTTTGTTTTGTGAGCACTGTTGTATAAAAGTTTGAAAGTTTAGTGTTTGATAGTTTCCTTGTGTTAATTTTTGGCTAACATATTTCTTCTTTCTGTCTTTTTACTTAGTTGTATACCATAAATGTGCAATTTTTCCACAGTGCACCAATGAAACAGGGTGTTGTACACAACTGCATTTTCTCAGTAAATAAAAATCGACAAACAAACAAATAAATAACTAAATAAAGAAAATACAAAGTGCTTGTCTGCCTTTTGGGTATCTGTATGTAGTTTGTGACTCAGAAATAATTGTATATTTAGATGACATTCTGTATAGCAACATGCATCCCTAGTGTTGATAACTATGCTCTTGGCACATACTATGATTAAATGCTGGAACTATAAATGCTTCTAATGACCCTTGTCTGACAAGCTAAATGTTACCCTTTGGAGTTCCAAGGAGAAGAATGAACTGGAATTGTACATATCAGCAAAAAATAAATGATGTTGAATATGCTTAGCACCTTATCTGTTCCACTGTGACACATTGTCTTGTAAGATGGGTGCTTATTGCAACAAATTGCAACAGCTATTCAACATCTGCTCCATACTTTGCTAGTTTTTATGGCTTAATCAAATGCCCAGCTTGCATTTTACTAGTGAAAATTTAGAGACACTAACATAATCTTTCTATTCGAGTACAAGTTTTCCATGGATACTAACACTGGGTGACAGGCTGGAGTGTGTGGTGTCACTGATTATAGTCAGATGAAGGCATTTGCAGCTAACTGATCTTCAACCTGAATCTGTAATGAGAAACTGAATTTCACATAATTAGGATTCAAAAAATCATGACTAAAACATCCAAACATTGTAAAATGCAACCAGTATACACTACAATCTAAAACGTGCAAAATTTAAAATAAATAAATAAATAAATAAATAAATAAATAAATAAATAAATCATGACTAAAACATCCAAACATTGTAAAATGCAACCACTATACACTACAATCTAAAGCATCACATACAAGTCAGCAAACATCATGTTTGCAGGGGAATGCACCTCCCTGTACCCCCAATGTAAGAGTTCTGCACCCTTACTCCAATTTCTAAATATACTAACTATGAGGTTGCACAAACTTGGGTGAAAAAAATGACAAGTAAGAAACACAAAAACTTAACTTTTTCCCTTCACTCTGAGTGGCCCAGTCATGGAGATATTAAATACCACGTGTAAAATCAAAAGCTAGAACACAAACACTAAATGCAAGGCTTTGCTTAAAGATAAACAGAACATGAAGTGTCAGTACAGCAATGTGTGACAAAAGGCAGTGTTCCTCTTTTACCTATAACATGGTACAATAAAAGATAATTCTCCTTTTTAGCTTGTCCAAAGGAAGCAGATAGATTCACTCCAAACTAAGTTCTTTTATTTGTTTGCTTTATTTACTGTTAGTTTGCTTACATACATGCACAGAAATAAATAGAACTTGCTGGAGGGACAGGTTCATAACCCAGAGGCTCCCTTCGCTCTGGAATAGAATCCCAGTTCATGTGAGGCAGAGCACCTCACTGAATCTCTTCAAGAAGAATCTCGATAAGTGGATGGGGGATCGTAGGTTTGTCCCAGGGATTACTCCCGTGTCACTATTAGACAGAGGCACAGTAAACTAAACCTTAAAAAGGGCACAGTATACTCAAATCAAGGGGTGGCGTAAGCCATGCAGAATCGGGCTAGGCTTATAATTGCCCCAGGGAAGATAGCCTAGTATGAACCTATGAACCTATTCATTCTAGTAGGCATTGCCTATTTTTAGGGGATACCCAATGTAACATTAGCACTGACTAGGAGAAATATTGACATTAAAACTGGGAAATTTGCCTTCCTTTGCAAGCACAAACGATTGGAACCAAGTGGACACAAATGAACTCAAAACCACACTTGCCTTTTGTAGTTTGTATCCAAAAAGCAGCAAAAGACAAATTAAAAGCCAAAAGCTAAATTTATTAATTATGTGTTTTTGTTTCAATATATTAGAAACTTCATCAGAATGAAAAAACACCAAAATACAATACCATTATAAAAGTCAAGTAAAACATATGGAGATGTGATTTTTTAATTTTAAGTTTAGTTTTATATATATATATATATATATATATATATATATATATATATATATATATTGTATTGGATCTAAAGGAGATTTAACATGATCTAATAGGATGTTTCTTTAAATGCTTAACTGATGGACTTAACTCATCTGTCTTTAATTGGTTATTTAACTATGTTATATTAAGTAACAGGTGTCAGTCATTAGAGTCTGGAACTGAAAATGAGTGTGGGAAGGATGACACAACAAAAGGGGAAGACAAAAGTGCAATAAAATACCCGTGGAAACAAGAAAAAGATTACTGTGCAGAAAATATTAAAGAAATCAGTAATAGACATAGAATGGATAACCTCAAACATATATCTTTGAATGTAAGCAGTATTAACTGTTTGTTAAGGAAAATGCTAGTTTTGAAATGGTGTTAAAATTTGATAAAATTATGTTATCATTCTGGGGTATAGCTAGGTCATTTGGTCTCTAGAGCAAGGCCCTTATTTGGTGCCCACCTCACCTCCTTCAAGTTAGGTCCTAAAAATAAATAAAAAGACCAGCTGAATAATAATTCACCTTCTCCTTTAGCTCTGAGCCTTTTTTACTCATTATTTTTTGCCTTTGTACCTTGTCTTGCTAATGTAAAATCTGTCTTTATTTTGAGCTTTTTCTCCCTCATTCATTTTTAGGTGTCTTTGATTCTTGTGCTAAGAGGTTGAAAGCTATGCCACTGTGTGGGTGGCTTCCTGCTTACCTTTCTCAAAAACAGTCATTTACTCAGGCTGGTTGGAAACCTCCTGTGAATCAATCCAAGACAAGTTAAGTCAGCTTCTTTGAGTCAGAGAAGACCAAGACTATTCCCCAGTGTCCGCATCCAGCAAGTAAAAATAAATAAAGTCAAACAAACTAAAATTAAGCATTACTTTAGCTAAATGCACTGAAAGTAAATATTCTTAGTGGTTCTAATCATGAATGACCCTCTGTACTTTTGAATTTTGCAGTTTCTGTTGCCAACTATAAACATACACTGAATAGCTTACACTGGCCGATCTGCTTTATCTAGTGGTCAAATCAGAAGATTCCCCACTGCACTGGAGCAGTGCCTGAGCCTCATGCCTTATATGTAAGGATCGGGGCAAACAAATATCTAGTGAGCCAAAAGGGGGTGGAGAGCAGCCAGGATCAGCACTTTAAAATGAAAAAAAAAAAAAAGCAGCAAAAAGCACATTGTAAGCTACCATTCATTTCTTTAATAGAAAAATAAACTTACTTACTTTGGTGTTTTCCTGTTTTGTGCCTCCTACAAGCCGCTGCCCAGGGTGGCTTTTGCTCCACCCTTCATAGACTTCTCTCATTTAAAGGAAAGCAACACAGCGGGAAATTTTGAAGCTTATGGGAGGCAGATTGCACGGTCATTTGGGATAAAATAGTGCCTTGGTATTGCTGTACTCTTTTTGAATAAAAATTTTGTGGTACTGGATATAGGGAATTGTGACCAGGTTTCCAGTTATTAAAACTTTGCTAAGTGTTTGACAGCTAAGGTTTATTTCTTAAATCTATGAGAAGACATTAATAGCTATTTTTGTGGCCCAAGCATAATTCCTTGCAGTACACAGGGCTTAACTGTACCAAATGTACTGCAACAAGAAGACATCCTTTCCTTCTCAGTAAATATACTCAGACTACATATTTAACTCTACTCCTCCCCCTAAAGGGGGACCAAACACCTCCACCACTACTCAACTCATTACCCCAAACTCCTCTACCATCCATATACTAGAAAAACCATCCAACTCACTACTAATAGCTCACCTCAACACACGTAGTATCAATAGCAAAATTACTCAACTCCAGGCTCTCCTGGAACTCTACTCCTTTGATATTTTATGTCTAACAGAAACTTGGTTAAAACCCACAACTACAGACAATGAAGTTACCCCACCTGGTTACAACATCTTACGTCTCGACCATGCAACCAAGAAAGGTGGTGGAGTAGCAGTTTTATTTAAATCTGATTTTCAAATTACAACCTTCCACCAAAATCCTCCCCTTGTCTCTAATGCTGAAATACTTATTACTAAGCTTCAGCTAAACTCTGTTAAATCTATCTATATTATCTGCATCTATGTTCCTCCAGGCAATAACATTACTACTATTGAAAACATACTCTGTTGGTTATCTCAAAACCTCCCTCAAGAGACCATCATTCTTGGTGATTTCAACATTGATTGGAAATGTTGCAACAATAACTATCCCACTACCCATATTAATCTCTATGGGTTTACACAAATAATCACCTCACCCACTAGAATTAACAAAACCAATAAGAAAGAAAGTACCTTAGACTGGATACTAATCAATAATCAACCCCAGACCTACAATTCTGGAACCCTCCCAGATAATATAAGTGACCACTTTCCAACCTATGCTATTAGGCTTAAAACCATCCCACATTCCAAACCCATATTTAGAACAATTAGAACCAAGAAAAACTTCAATCTCGATTTATTCTTAACTGAACTTAAGGCTTGTAATTGGTCCCCATTAAAACAACTTTCCCTTGATGAAGCTGCCGACTACTTCAGTGCTAATTTCCTAGCCTTCCTTAACCAACACGCTCCTACCCGCTCTATTAGGATAAAAAACAAACCTGCTCCATGGCTTTCTAAGGAAACTAAGCAAAAACTCCACTTCAGAAATAAATACTGGCACAGATCACGCTTAACTAAGAACCCCATTGACCTCCAAAACTTTAAACAATTGAGAAATAAAACAAAAAAAGCCATTATGTCTGATAAACAAAACTACTACGTACATTCGCAGCAATCCCACCATAATAAACCACAAAAATTCTGGGCAAGCATTAATGAACTATTACACCCCGGTCAATCAATTACACCAAACCCACAAGGCTCTGACCATAACAACCCCAAACAAACTGCCAATGCCTTTAATACCTTTTTCACCAAAACTATTCAAACTCTAGCCAGTCAACTCTCTCCACAAAATTCAACGTCATCTAAGACTGAATCCAACCCACCTCCTCCATTTCACTTCCAACCTGTCCCTATAGCTTTTAGTCTCACCCTTTTACAAAAACTTAAACCTTGCACTCCCTCTGCTGACCAACTACCTGCAGAATACTTACAGTTAGCAGCCAAATCTATTGCCTACCCCATCTCCATTCTCATCAATAGAAGCATTACTGAAGGATACGTCCCCATTCTTTGGAAAGTCTCACATATCATTCCCCTTCATAAAGGGGGAGACTCCACTGACCTTTCCAACTATTGTCCCATAGCCCTATTCTCCCCTTTATCTAAGGTTATGGAAAAGTGCATCCATAGGCAATTATTAGACCACCTTCTCCATAATAACCTGCTCTCCAACTCCCAACATGGCTTCAGACCTTCCCACAGCACTACTACTGCCCTCCTCTCCTTCATGGACGCCATCAACAAAAACTGCAACCTTAACATGCTCTCCTCTGCACTTTTCATTGACCTGTCCAAAGCCTTTGACATGGTAAATCACAATATACTCATAAACATTCTGAAATCTATGTCACTTGATGCACTAGCTATAAAATGGTTCCTATCCTATTTAAATAACAGACATCAAGCTGTGCTCTGGAATACCACTCTTTCTACCCAACTACCCGTTAATATTGGTGTCCCTCAAGGGTCCATACTAGGCCCACTCCTATTTTCCTTATTCATCAATGACCTTCACGAAGCAGATCCCCAAGCTACATGCATACAATACGCAGATGATTCTACACTTATATGCTCAGCCACATCTGAATCTGAACTTCACTTCCTTACACAGAACTTATTTAGCTCAGTAGAACTATGGTTTACAAAACGCTGTCTCATACTAAATCCCAAAAAAACTAAACTTCTACTTTTTACACCTACCAATAAATCTCCACCAATTGACTTCACTATAGCTTCCAATAATAGCACTGTTATATCCCAGGATCTTACTACCAAACTGCTAGGTATCACCATAGACAACAACCTTAACTTTGACACTCATATTAATAATATCTTGAAAACAACTAACAGAAAAATAGGCTCTCTATACAGGATCAAACCCTTCCTCACTCCTGCAACTAGAATAACTATCGCCCGCACCCATCTAATCTCTACCATACTCTA